>NC_064859.1:98816185-98916185 GCF_024139225.1 Suncus etruscus | reverse complement strand
CTTCTTCTTTCAGAAATGTTGACAGCCCTTCAAAAAACTAGAGATGTGAAATCAAAGATTCTGGCTGCTGCTTTTTGAAAGGTAGAGAAACAGTTCAAGTTTCTATCTCAAATGACACAGCTATTCAACTAAATGCATCACTCATTTTAGGTTATTCAGACCTAGCGAGGTGAATTTCTTCTTTGTGGTACTTCAGCTGGGGCCACAGAGATAGCTCAGTAGTTAGGGACACATGTCATACTGGTGCAAGGACCTGAATTCCATCCCTGGTACTGCCTGGATCCCAAAGCACTATAAGGTGTATTCCTAGTAGCGGAAGTACCAAAAGGGTGACTCCAGTAATCTTCAGCATCGCTGGGCCCAAGCAGTATCAAATCCCTAGATAAATGTTGGACCATCCAGTTGGTTGAATACCACCAACAGTGGTCCATAAGCTTCCTGAGCACTGACCACTGAGCCTCTGCCCTCTGCTCAAATGTTGTGGGGCATAGCAGTGTTTCCACTGCAACCAGCATCATGATTAAGGCAGAAGCTGCTCAGAAACAACCCAAGTTCCCATTCTGGCCTGCCCATCATTTGTTTAGAAGGTAAGACAAAGAGAGGGACTTTATGGAATGTTCGTGGGCTCTACCAAATTCAAAGCAAGATTCTAAACTTCTTTACACACTGCTTAATACTGTCTTTGGAATCTTATAGGTATCTGTCCTCACACATTTGGTCTAAAGCATGGCCTCTGTCCAAACTGAAGAGCTTTCCCAGTTTGTGTACTTTTTTCTCTCTCTCACAGCAGATATCATAGTTCTTTAACTGAATAAGGAATTCTGCAAGGAAAAAATGAATGAGGTACTAGCAGATTCTATTTAATACAGTTAAAAGAAGAGCAGAAAGCAGTCTTGTCTTTTTTCCCCCATTCCTGCCTCCTTATTTTTGCCTTTGTTAAGGGATATAGCTATCCCTGCTTCTTTTACAGCAAAGAATTCCAGGCCCTGGATTTTCCTAGGTTCTATTTAAAATATTTAGTATCTGGTAAAGTCCAGAAGAATTCTGAAGATATGGTTTGCATTGATTCATTAAAGATGTTGGAAGAGATCTGGGATTCCAAAAAAGGAGACTGGGTAGCCAGAATAAGTGGTAAGGCCTACACTTGGGATAACAGTGAATAACTGGGATAATAGCAGTGGACTTATTTCAATATACTCATGTCCAGTGCTGATGTAGGACACTTAAAACATACCAGTTTGGAAATGGACTGGTCAATGAATTCAGTTAGTGGGAGGAATCAACATACAACCTCAAATTTTCTTGTGTATTACAAGAAAGATTAAAAAGACCTTGAAAGTTTGGGGCCAGAGCGATGGCACAGCGGCAAGGCATTTGCCTTGCATGTGGCTGACCCAGACTGGACCATGGTTCAATCTCCTGGCATCCCATAAGGTCCCCCAAGCCAGGAGCGATTTCTGATTACTTAGCCAGGAGTAACCCCTCAGCATTACCGGGTGTGACCCAAAAATCCAAAATAAATAAATAAAAATAAATAAAAAATAAATAATAAATTAAAAGTTTAAAAAAACACTTTAGCCTTCTCTATGATCACCATATTGTTATAAAAGGGAAACATAAATCCACAGCAGTTTAAAAAATACTAAAATTCAAAGTAAGCCATTAAGGTTTTTCTTTTTTTTTTTAAAGAACACTTAAAACCATACTTTTATTAACAGGTTAGAATCAGTGGACAACAAAAGACAATTCCAAGACAACAAGAATGTAAAATTGAAAGACAGATTAATATTCTTCAGCTTCATCCTCTCCATCAGCACTACCTGTTCCAACCTCTTCATAATTTTTCTCAAGGGCAGTCATGCCCTCATGAGCCTCAGAGAACTCTCCCTCCTCCATGCCTTTACCCTCATACCAGTGAATAAAGGCATGCTTGACATACATCAGATTGAACTTGTAGTTTAGGTGAGACCAGGCCTCAGCAACTGCTGTGGTATTGCTCGGCAAGCAACCAGCGCTCTGTCCTTTGACCAGGTCCCCACCAGGAACCACAGTGGGAGGCTGGTAATTAATACCAACTTTGAAATCCATGGGGCACCAATTCACAAACTGGATGCTACACTTGGTCTTGATGGTGGCAATGGCTATGTTAACATCTTTGTGGACCACATCACCATGGTATAACAGGCAACAAGCCATGTGTTAATCATGGCGAAGGTCGCACTTCACCATCTGGCTGGCTGGTTCAAAGCATGCATTGGTGATCTCTGCAACAAAAAGCTATTCATGGTAGGGTTTCTAGGCAGAGATGACAGGGGTATATGTGGCCAGAGGGAAATGAATTCATGGATAGGGCACCAGGTTTCTGGATTTCTGTTAGATCAACATTCAGGGCCCCTTCAAATTGGAGAGAAGCAATGATGGAGGACACAATCTGGCTAATAAGGCAATTCAGGTGAGTATAGGTTCGAAGCTCAATATCAAAGTTTCTACAACATACATGGCCTCATTGTCCACCATAAAGGTGCAATCAGAGTGCTCCAGAGTGGTGTGAGTGGTGAGAATGGCTATGCTTGGGAATGTTAAGCATGGGACAATCTGCTTCAAGCACCTTCATAGAACAGACCTATGGAACAGGCCTTATATCTCACCAGTTTGACAAGATACTGATCAGACTGTACCTTATTCCCACTTGATCTACATGGCATGAGAATTCATTGCTGTCACCAGATTTCTTGGGGAGTTGTGGCCATTTGCCTACAGAGAGAAGACCTAGTTCTTGTTGGAAAAGTAAACTCAGTCCTGACCTCATGTTTGTTGCCTACCTCCTTCACAAGAAAAAAAGTTGATGGGGAAGACATACAACAAAGGAAGATAAGTTTACTTTGGGGAATTATGAGGGGGAGAGTAAACATGAGATGAGTTCTTACTTAAGAGTAAACATGGGGACTCTCCAAACTGGAGAAAGCCAAGCATGTTTTTTGTTTTTTTTTTTTTGGTTTTTGGGTCACACCGGCAGTGCTCAGGGGTTACTCCTGGCTCCACACTCAGAAATCACTCCTGGCAGGCTCGAGGTATCATATGGGATGTCGGGATTTGAACCATCGTCCTTTTGCATGCAAGGCAAATGCCTTACCTCCATGCTATCTCTCTGGCCCAAGCATGTATCTTAAGATGAGCTGCAACAACCCCTCAAGATGGAGAATGTGTTGCAGAGAGAGCAACTTCAGGTCTCAGGAAGAAATACTGGTAACCTCAACTCTGGGGAAATACTGCCCCTTCTCTTGATAGTTCATTTTATAAGTTTTTCCAGCCTGCTCTAAAGTCTGTTGAGAGGGGGCTTTAAACGGAAAGATTGATCTCTACACGGTTTTCTTTTGACATTCACAGCATGGCCTTTGTTCCATTTTGTTTTTACTTTAAACTTTTTTTTACTTTATTTTAAAACTGTGATTACAAGGTTGTTCCTAACACAGTTGGGTTTTTTCCACAGGTACAAAGCTGTTTGTGATTGAGTTTCAGTCACACAATGTCCATCATCCTTCACCAGTGCACAATTCCCACCACCATTTCCCAGTTTCCCTTCAGCCTTCCTCTCTACAGCCTCTGAGGCAGACTATTTACTTTTCTCTTTCTCTTTCTGCCTTTTTTCATTTTAGACACTTGTTTTCTCCGTTGTTAATGAATGGGTACCATGCATTCAATATCACTTTATCTCCTTTCAATACTCAGTTCTTGTTTAAAGTGATCATTTTGGAGCCGGAGAGATAGCATGGAAGTAAGGCGTTTGCCTTTCATGCAGGAGGTCATTGGTTCGAATCCCGGTGCCCCATATGGTCCCCTGTGCCTGTCAGGAGCAATTTCTGAGCCTGGAGCCAGAAATAACCCCTGAGCACTGCCGGGTATGACCCAAAAACCACTAAATAAATAAATAAATAAATAAATAAATAAATAAATAAATAAATAAATAAATAAAGTGATCATTTCCAACCATCGCTGTCATAGTGGTCCCTTCTCTGCCTGCACTGCACTCATCCACTATTTGTGGCCAGCTTCCTACCATGAACTGGTCCTTCTGGCCCTCTTTACCCAGGGGTACAGTCTTGCTCTGGACTCTAAATTCTGCATCTCAAGGACTTTCCTGGCTCCTCAGATGGATCATGCATTTTAAAGACCTTCCTGATTTTGCAGGTTTGGGTTCCTGTGTCTTCCCCAATGCATATCACCAGAATCTGTCCCCTTCCACATCTCTGCCTACAACACACACCTTTCTATATAAAAAAATACATTAATTTTTTAGGTCATTTATCTACCGACTCAAGAAAATGCAATCATAAAACTATCTCTATTGACAGAGAAATCTTTGTCTAATATATTTTTTTCAATGGTCAGTTAAAGGGAAAGACATGCCTTTCTGCAGAGGACAATAGGTGGCAGAAGAAAGTGAATAGGTTAATAATATGGGGATCAATTCCTCTCATCACAGAGATATTAAGCATTTCACATTGCATGTTGAAGAAAAACCAAATATGACACAATTTCTATTTACTTTGTGTTCACAAATAAAGTGCCAGGTTAAGGATTTATATCCCTTTTTATTTAAAAAAAAAAACTTGTTTATCCATTTGTTCTTATGGCTGATGCTCTGTAATGTACAATCAATGTTTTTCATGTGACAATCTCAAAACTACTAGCTGTTACAAAACTGCCATTTCAGCACACTAGTAAATTCATAGTAACAGAAGATTAATAGTTTTACTCTGAAAAGCATATGCAATATAAACTGACACCCTTCAAAATTTAGGATAGAGTGAGGGTGTATTTTCTGTCTAACCAGATGAATTATTTCATTCTATAATGTGAGTTCCTAAAAATTCAGAAAACAAAATATTTTTCTGTTTAATTTTACAGCAGTATCTTTTGAAAGACATTCTTTCAGACCCAAATGACGATTTTCATGTTATTCAAAAACCTAACCAGAGGATCCTTTTTGCATTGATTGATTTGAAGGTACATTTGAATAGGGAAGTTTAGGATTCTACTATTAAAAAGAAAGTGAATACTGGGGTCAGAGTATAGTACGCAGATAAGGAAGGAGCTTGCCTTGGCATGAAGCAAACTTTGGTTTGATCCCAAGCTTGGCACTGGGTTTCCCCAATCTTCACTAGGAGTAATCCCTGAGTGCAGAGCCAGGAATCACTGAACACTGCCTGGTGTACCACAGAAAAGGAAGGAAGGAAGGAAGGAAGGAAGGAAGGAAGGAAGGAAGGAAGGAAGGAAGGAAGGAAGGAAGGAAGGAAGGAAGGAAGGAAGGAAGGAAGGAAGGAAGGAAGGGAGGGAGGGAGGGAGGGAGGGAGGGAGGGAGGGAGGGAGGGAGGGAGGGAGGGAGGGAGGGAGGAAGGAAGGGAAGGAAGGAAGGAAGGAAGGAAGGAAGGAAGGAAGGAAGGAAGGAAGGAAGGAAGGAAGGAAGGAAGGAAGGAAGGAAGGAAGGAAGGAAGGAAGGAAGGAAGGAAAAGGTGAGGGGGGAGAGAGAAAAAAGGTGAATATACAGAATCAAAAAGAGTAAAATTTAAACTATACCCTTAATTATATGCACATGATAGATTTTATGTTACATTATTAGAAACACATACTCTTCCCCTTTACTGAATTAGCAAGATTTGAATTGTTCCCTTTTATAAAATAACTCTTTCCAACTAGAAAACCTTGATCTATCCCTCATACTTAGGTTGGCTTTGTACCTATGCCATCCATTGTTATGATTTCTATTCTTCCCACCTCTTAGCTTGACTTCTTAAATTATTTACCTTTATTTTCCTCCTCCTTTTTTTTTTCTTTTTTTTTTTTTTTTTTTGGTTTTTGGGCCACACCCGGTGACGCTCAGGGGTTACTCCTGGCTATGCGCTCAGAAGTCGCTCCTGGCAGGCTTGGGGGACCATATGGGAAACCGGGGGATTGAACCACGGTCCATCTAAGGCTAGCGCAGGCAAGGCAGGCACCTTACCTCTAGCGCCACTGCCCGGCCCCCTATTTTCCTCCTTCTTAAAGTTAACTTTGGATGGGACCATTCCAAAGGCACCTATGATAATTGTTTTAAAGTTAAATTAATTCATTTAGAGCAAAATGTCAAAAAAACTTTGTTTTGTTTTGCTTTGGATATTTGATACTTACCTCACATAAATATGCGATATGGATGCCTCTTTACTATTCTTCTTCCTAGATTCTCTCTGAACCAAATCATAGTCCTGTTGCATTGGCTCTATCACCAAACACTTTTTCTAAATATTTTTAATAACCATACCATGAAAGAATTTTACTCTGTGCCATGAACCAAATGAAAGATGGGAACTAAGATTTTTATCATGGTCTCTTTCTCCCACTTCCGCCTTGAATAGTATCTTAATGTGGAACTTTCTATAAAAGAAAGAGTTGATTTAAGTTGCTTTTTATTTATAAAAAAAATCTGTTTATTTCCACTGCAGGGAAAGGTGGTAGCAAGCACATCAATATTTTCCTTATTAATAATGTCCATCGTCTGATTCACCATTATTATGCCCCATCTCCACTGCTAACCTTCCCCAGCTGTGAGTGCTGCTTACAAATCTTTATTTCCCCATAGTCATAATTTCACAACTTTTCTCATTGGACTTCTGGTTTTATGGCTGCAATTTCCACTGTCCTCTCCAACAATCACTCTAATTTTTAATGAACAGATGTGAGTCTTCCATTGATTTCTTTGGTATTATTTCCTTCACTCGAGGACCCCCTTTTATTATTTTTTTCAAACCATTCTACACAAATGGATAGTCCATTGGGGGGAACAGCTAAATTAAATGAAGACTCACTGACGAGTTTATTTTATAACAAGTAGCATATAAAGCCATAATTTGGTCTGATGGTGAGAGTGATGCTGTTTATCTAGTCAGTGTGTCAGTTCCAGGTTCTAGGATATGTATGACTCTAAGATATAGGAATAAAGGGGGAAATAGGTAGGAAGAGATGAGAAATATGTCCCTAAAAATTGGGGTGGTTGCAAGAAAGGGTCCAGGAAGTGCCTGATAACTTGAATAATGAAGCCGACCAAATAACCTAACTGACTTTATCTCAGAAAGTTATTTCAAACATCCCTGCTTTACTGACCCACCTACTTTTTTAAAAATTAATATCTTGATTTAAGCACCATGATCACAAATATATTTGTAGTTGAGTTTCAGTTATATAAAAGGACATCCTCTTTACTAGTGCAATATTCCCACCACCAATGCCCCAATCTCTCTCCTCACCCACCCCCTGCCTGTATTGGAGACAGACCGTCTAATTTTTTCACTCACTGCCATTGTCATGATAGTTGTCAGTGTAGCTATTTCTCTAACTGAACTCGACACTCTTTGTAGTAAACTTCATAGTGTGGGCTGGACCTTCCAGCTCTCATCTCTATTGTCTCTGTGTATTATTATAATAATGTCTTATTTTTCTAAACTCAATAAAAAAATACTCACCCAAACATGATGCCTTAATTAAAAAAATATAATTTCTGTCTTTCTCCACAATCCTTCCTTAGACCTTCCCTGCCTCCTTTTCCCTTTTCTTAAATAAAATCTTCTGTGAATTCAGCAATTCGATATTCAGTCCCTTTGCTTTCATATTTGACATCTTGAGAACAAGAATCTAAGCATCCAGCCTGTTTTAACACAAGGATTGGTGAGATACTCACTGAAGTAAACATCTATGGGCAGAAGCAATACTGCAGCAGGTAAGGCACTTACTTTGCATGTAGATGAGCTGGTTTCAATCCTTGGCAGCCCTGATGGTCCCCTGACCACTGTCAGGAGCCATCCCTCTTGGGTGTAGTCCCAAAACAAAACAAAAAGAAAGTTTAGGAAAAATTATAAACACTTAGTGAGAATAGGTTTTAGAAGGACCTTGTTAGTGCTAAAAATTGTGCCTACTATTGGGGAGTCAACAGTGAACAAGCAGATACGAAAATCCGGATTAGTTCTGATATTAATCACCTGCTTTCCTTTAACAACGAAAAGAAATTTCTAGTTGGATTGTTTTCCAAATTGCCTTTTCCAAACCTAAACTGTGTTTTTGTTTGTTTGTTTGTTTGGCTTGGTTTGGTTTGGGATTTTTTTAAATAGTACTTTTATTTAAACACCGTGATTACAAACATGATTGTAGTTGGGTTTCAGACATAAAAAGAACATCCCCTGCACCAGTGTAACATTCTCACCACCAATACCCCATCTCCCTCTTCCCAGTCTGCATTTTAAATACACCCCAGAGAAACAAATGTGTTTTTTTACTTCTGTCCTATAGAGATCTATGTATACATCATTAGTACATGACCAGGTGAGTCTAAAGAGAATCACGGTCACATGCTATGCCATATCCCAACCCAACACCACTAACACTTTCCTCCAATTCTTTTGCCCTTTATTTTTTGTTTTGTTTTTGGGCCACACCCGGTGATGCTCAGGGATTACTCCTGGCTATGAGCTCAGAAATCACGCCTGGCTTGGGGGACCATATGAGACGCCAGGGGATCAAACCTAGGTTCGTCCTAGGCTACTGCAGGCAAGTCAGGCACCTTACCTCTAGTGCCACCATGCCGGCACTTTCCTCCAGTTCTTAATTTAATATCTCTATAGCAAGAACAAATAAGATTTTATCCTTTGGCACATTTTGAAGGACCAGTGTTCACACAAGTGTTAACTATAGAGTAACTGTATTTTATATGCATAAACTACTCAGGTTAATTCTGAAAATAAACCATTCAAAGACTTGAAGGGAGAGAGTAGGAGTCATAGTACAATAGGGAAGACATTTGTCTGGCACACAGCCAACCCAGGATTGATCCCCAGAAGCCCAAGACTACCAGGAGTTATCTCTGAACACAGAGCCAGGAGTAAACCTGAACACTTCTAGGTATGGTCTCAAAACAAAGAAATAAAAAACAACAATAAAAACCTGCAGGGAGAGAAAACGAAACAACAATATCAATTAGAGAAATTTCACAATTGAAGAAACTTTTTAAGTTTTTGTTTTGCATCTTACAGATGGACCCAGGCGGGCTGGGTATACTTTGAGATTCTGTTTCTTTCTAGTTAAGAATCTTATTTCTGGGGATGACAAGATAAAACAGCAAATAGGGCCCTTCCTTTGCACTTGGCTGGTCGAAGGTCAACCCTCCAACACCCCATATGGTGTCCTGAGCACTGCTGAAAATGGTCCCTGAGCACAGTGTTACGAGTGAGTCCTGATTTCTACTGCATGTACATGTCCCCCACCCCGACACATAAATAACCTTATTTCTCTTCCAATGAATGATTAGCTCTACATCTAGAAAGCATGTAGTTTTCATTTTGAGAATAAATATCCTTTTTTAATAATATTTAAGCACCATGGTTACAAACATGTTTGTAATTGGGTTATGCCTAAAGTCATAAAAAGTACACCCCCTTCACCAGTACAACCCTCCCACCACCAATGCCCCCAAGATGTTAATAAATATCTTATAATGAAGGTGCCTCACACGTCACAAGAAATCTTTATAATCATAAAAGATAGGTAGAGTGTTTCTGCAATTAGAGGAAAAATAAAGCACTGGGACACTTGGATAGCTAAGGAAGATTCGTTGAACACCAAACTCTTCACTCTGCCTCTCCTTATCCAGAAGGCACTGAATCTTCATCAAGAACCTAACAAGAGCCTGTACCAAAACAATAGCACAGCAGGTAGGTCATTTGCCTTGTATTCACCCAGCCTGGGTCCAATGTCATATTGTCACCGTGCACTGAATGACCCCTGAGCACAAATCCAGGAGTAAGCCCTGAGCACCAGTGTGGCCCAACAGCCAAAAACAAATTAATTAAAGTATATTAGGAGAGACAATTATAAGGGAGTTTACTTCTTCCAGCAAGGATTTGTTTTAATTACAAGGAGCTCCATTCTGACTATCTTTTGTTCGTTTGTTTTTTGGTTTTGGGCAACATCCAGTGATGCTCAGGGATTACTTCTAGCTTGGGGGACCATATGGGACACAGGGGATCAAACCGCAGTTCGTCCTAGGTTAGCTCATGCAAGGCAAACACCCTACCACTTGCACCACTGCTCCAGTCCTAATTCTGACTATCTTTATGTTTAAATTAACTTCAGTAATATTCAGCCCTTACTTTCCTAAACTGTTATAAGACTTTATGTGTGCTCAAGTTTCAGACTTGTAAAGCATGTCCAGGATCAAATTCTCCAGCATTGAAAATTAAGAGGAGAATAAGGAACAGGGAAAGCAACACCTAGAAGGTGCTGTCCATGATGTCCTATGAAGCCCAGAGTCAAGTTCACCATCAGACTCGGTCAACTGCAATAGTCCGAAGTCCACATAACACACCTCATTTTCTTCTTACCTAAGGCAAAGGAGAGGACTGAAATAAGTCATTGGTTATGGGCCACTCTAGTGGATATGTAATGTCACATAACCCCAGCCTATGTGAGCTGTTAACACCAGAGAATATTATGCCCAAAGAGCAGCTAAACAAGAGAATTCGGGAACTATTAGGAGTTTACATCCCTGCAAGAGTCAAGCTGGGAAAAACAATACTTTGTGAAAAGTATCGTGTGAATCACTATTATAAAACAAAAATTCCCAATGAATGAAAATCTAGGAAGAAGAAACTATATTATTATGCAGATGGTTTGTGAATTAAGCATATGTTGGATCATCAATGATGCTTTCTCAGCCTGAAAAGAATGGGAGGGTATTTCTAGAGAGAATGTAGAAATAAAGTATGGATACTAAAGTGGAAATGGAACAACTCAATCTCCTAGCTTGGGGAAATGCAAATTTTGTACACGTCTGTACTTGCATAAATTTGATAGTTTCTGTAATTCAAATTATATTGGCAACTCCTGGAAATCCTGGACCAAAAGTAAGAGAAAAAAAGAAAGTTTGAAGAAATAAAAGGAGAGAAAGGATCAAGAAGTACTCTTCAGTAAGTAATATTGGGATAAAATATAAAGTAAGAGCCTTCAAAATCAGTTTAAAATTCAGGCTGCTCAAGTTTTGTCCCTAGAATCCTATATTCCCCTGAGGACAAAACTGTATGATCTAAATTTTCTAACACAAAAACTCTATATACATAAACATATACAAAAATGAGTAATCAAACAACAGTAATCTTCTATCCAAATGTTCATTCCATGACAGTCTGCATTTTAAATCCACTCCAGAGAAACAAATGTGTTTCTTTGCTTTCTGTCTGACAGAGATCTTTGTATACATCATTAGTACATGACCAGGGGAGTTTAAAGAGAATCATGGTTACATGCTATGTCATAACCCAACCCAACACCACCAACACTTTCCTCCATTTTCTTACTTAATATCTTTAGAGCAAGAACAAATAAGACTTTGTCTTTTGGTACACTTTGAAGGACCAGTGTCCACACAAGTGTTAAGTATAGATTCACTGCATTATATATGCATAGGTTTATCAGATTAATTTTGAAAACAAACCACTCAAAGACTTTAAGGGAAAGGACAGGAGCCATAGTACAGCAGGAAGGGTATTTGCCTTGCATGTAGCCAACCCAGGATTAATCCCCAGAACCCCAAGACTATCAGGAGTTATCCCTGAGCACAGAGCCAGAAGTAAACCCAAACACTGCTAGGTATAGCCTCAAAAGAAAGAAATAAAAAACAACAAAGATTTGCAGGGAGGCAAAAAGAGACAGCAATAACAATTAGAGAAATTTCACAATTGAAGTAACTTTCTAAGTTGAGTAAGTTCCTAACAATGAAGTAAGATCTCAATATGAATAAAATATATAAGCATCTCAATCAGTACTGATTAACGCAATAAAAGAACTTTATTTACCTGTACTATGCTGCTACTTCTCTAATCGTTATCATTGAAGTAGTGAAGTAAGAAATATTAGGTCCTCTTAGGAATGCTTTAATAATTCTACATTATTAGACTTTATTTCTGTAAGATACCTAAATGTAAATAAATACACTCAATTTGTCAAAATTAATAAAAAGAAAAATGACTAAGTTTTTTCCTTTAGACTCCCACTCATCCTTGTGCCATCTTATTGGCCTCTCAATTTTGTAAATTCGGGTGGCTGCCACATCAGTCAAGTATGAAATTAAGTCATCGGGGGCCAGAGTGATAGTTTATTGGGCAGGGCCTTATACACAGTAGACTCAGGTTTAATTCTTAGCTTGCCATATGTTCCACTGGAGTATTTCATTCCTGAATGCAAAGCAGTTATAAGCCCTGAGCATTGCCAGATATAGTCCAATCAAGTAAACTCCTTCCAATTGTGAATCATTGGGACTAGAATATAGCACAGTAGATAAGGCACTTGTCTTCCATGCATCTGACCCAGGGCTTATTCCCCAGTATCCTACATTGTTCAACAAGCAATACCTGTAATTAGAACTAGAAGTAATTAGAACTAGAACTAGAAGTAACCTCTGAGCATCATGAGATGAGACCCAATTGTTAAAGAAAAAAAAATCAAATTGAATCATCTGGCTCCCAGCCCATCCATCAGCAATTATATTCATCTGATTGTAGAAAAATAATCTCCACATGAGACAAGATCTGGACAAAGAGGCAATCCACAGTCTTTTATCTATGGGCCTCAGGATTAAGTTATGAAAGACAAGCTTTCTATATGAAAGGAAATGGATTAACCATAGGGCAAATTTAAAAAGGTTGAAAGCAACTCAACTCTCACCTGTTTTGCAAATTCAACTCCATAGTCAGATGTCATATACCTGTACAATCACTAGCAATGATGTTCATAAAAATAATAGCTTCAAACTTTTGCTTTGGTTGAAGCTCTGTAAACATCCTAAAATAAACATTCTAAAAATACAGAGAGATAGCACAGCAGCGTTTGCCTTGCAAGCAGCCAATCCAGGACCAAAGGTGGTTGGTTCGAATCCCGGTGTCCCACATGGTCCCCCGTGCCTGCCAGGAGCTATTTCTGAGCAGACAGCCAGGAGTAACCCCTGAGCATCGCTGGGTGTAGCCCAAAAAACAAACAAACAAAAAAAAAAAACATTCTAAAAATATAAATTCAGCATTTTTAGACATCGTGGGTCTTACCCAAGACCACAGACTCAGAGAGGTAAAGCCAAAAAGGACCATGTGATTCCAAGTTGGTGTTTCTGGGCATGTCCGACTCAATGGAGAGCCAACTAACTGGGCCCTGTGAGGTTTAGGTACACACACTGTTGTGGAAGGAGAACAGAAAGACAGAGATCTCTTTTCACACTTAAAACCATGTTTTAAGTTTTGTATGTTAGACATAAATGACCCTTAAAAATGTATTGCATTGACAGTTTTCCAAACTTCATGTAATAATTCACAGATGATCACTTGGCAAATTCTGCATATTGAACTCACTTCAAAGTATCAAAATATACATTATTATAACAAAAATTTCCTGGGGAAAAATATCTTTTTTTTTTTTTTTGGTTTTTGGGCCACACCCGGCATTGCTCAGAGGTTACTCCTGACTGTCTGCTCAGAAATAGCTCCTGGCAGGCACGGGGGACCATATGGAACACCAGGATTCGAACCAACCACCTTTGGTCCTGGATCAGCTGCTTGCAAGGCAAACACCGCTGTGCTATCTCTCCGGGCCCTGGAAAAATATCTTGATAAAAAAAAAAAAGCCCTAGATAATGGGCTTTTATTTATTCACAAATGTTTACTAGTTTCTCATGCATGATCCATATGTTTGTTTGTTCTTTTTTGGAAACTTAGTTCCTAGAGACAGTGAACCAACAGGCTCTGACCCCAGGGACTCAAAGTGTAGCAGGCAACTGGGGACCTGTATGGAGGAAAATGGATATTCAGTGACAAATCACAAACAGCCCGTGATAGTTCACTCCCTGCCATGCTCATCAAACTTTTCACACTCACCTTCTATGATGCTAGCAGATAAGCTTATAATGGTTCACCTGAATAAATTGGTCCTCAAGGTCTAAAAAGAGTGATAATTGGGAGTCCTACACCAAATCACATGGTTCCCATAATATAACACAACAGTGAAGCAAATCAGTTATAAAATCTGTTTCAAGAAGATGCAAAGAAAGTCTAACACCTAGAGATTGAAAAACTTGCTGCTTACTAATGACTGGATCAAAGTAAAGATCAAGGAAGAAATAGAAAGATTCCTTGAGAGTTCTTATAATTAAAATAAAAGTTACCAAAATCTATGGGACACTACAAAAGCTGTAATTAGGGGAAATGCATAGTGGAACAGAAATACATAAGGAAAGAAGAAAAAGATAAAATCAACAACCTAAATACATACCTAAAATATCGAAAGAGCCAACAATAAAATAACCCTAACATTTCAAGTATGAAATGGTATCTAGCGAGTGCTGGAGAGAGAGTACAGTAGATAGAGCTCTTGCCTTTCATGTGGCTGATCTAGATTCTATTTCTGGCATCCAATATGGTCCTGCAAGTACTTCCAGGAGTAATTACTCAATATAGAGTCAGGAATAAGCCTTGAGGTCCAGAGCAGTGGCATGGAGCAGTAAGGCATCTGCCTTGTAGGCACTAGCCTAGGACAAACTGTGGTTCAATCTCACAGCATCCCATATGGCCCCCCAAGCCAGGAGCAATTTCTGAGCACATAGCCAGGAGTAACCCCTGGTATCACTAGGTGTGACCCAAAACAACAACAACAACAAAAAGTAATAAGCACTGAGTATCATTAAGTTTGCTATATTCACACAATATGTTATTTTTAAGAAAGCAACCAGTGGAAAAAGATGAAAAATCCCTTGTATATTAAAAGTAAGTGTTGGTAGAGGCTTTTGGATTGGTCCTCATATTGCCTTCTAATTAGATGAATCTCAATTGGTTCCTTTAGTTTCCTTGTTAAAATTATCAACTCTTCCTTCATTTTTTCCCTGAAGCAGCCATTCCCTGAAGCATGCCAGTCATCAATAACTCATGTGGGAAATTGCCAGTCTCTTGAGTTCATGTCTACTTGACTCTGCTTCTTTGCAGTTATTCTGGTTCTTTTAATGTTATGAATTCAGTGCTTGGAAACATCCTCTTGATAACTGCCAGCTTCATGATACAAATGGAACCATTTCTTAGCCCTATTGCCTGATTCTCAGCTTGAGGCTATAATACTCAGTCTTTTGATATCCCTTCTGTTCCTCTTTCTTATTTTTACCCTTGTTCTCTTCACAATATTCTTTGTTACTCTCCAAGAAAGTTCCAGGATGGAAGTCTTTGAGAATAAGTAGATCATCAAAGATGGTTCAGCATTGCCAGAACAGAAGAATAATCAGTAAAGGGGAATAAAAATATATTAGATTAAAGGTAAGAGCAAAAGGCAAGAAAATGTCTGGTATCTGAGAAGGCAAGAGAAGGAAGCAAATAGTACAATCAAAAAGGAAGAATGAAGATAGAGATATTATCATATGTATCAAGATGAAAGTCATTGTAGATCAGTTGCAGAAACTGGAGAGATAAAGGGTGATCAGAACAGGCTAAAATGAGGTTGAGATGGAAAAGGAAGGCAATGAATGACAGACATAATTATTGGGGAAAATTTTACCAGAAAAGCAGCAGAAATTGAAGCAGCACCTGAAGTGGGTCACAAAGTCTAGATATTTTTTGGAAAAAAAAAGTGAGAGAAAATTAATATAACAAATGTAATCTGATGGAAGCAATTTAGTGGAGAGCAAGGAAAGGAAAGTGGGATGTAGAAGAGAATGAAGAAGGAAGGTCCTTGGGTGGGGAGGAAGTAGGAGTAATCAGACCGAGATGCACCATGACAAGTTCATTCTCTGCAACAAAAATAACAACAACAACAAATCACCAAAAAAGACAGGCAAGAAAGTGATTGAGAGGAAGTTCTTCTATTTTGCAATGAAAATCAGAGATGAGGAATCAAAGAGGAGAATGGGAATTTGAGGAGAAAGAAGGTAAGAAATGGGAATTTGGAGAGAAAGTGAATGGATATAATCATCTGAAGTTGACCTAGCCACAATTGTGAGGGGTTAAGAGCTGGAGATATGAATTAGATCTATACTCATGTGATGAAGATGTAAACTGGCTCAACCTCTTTAGAGAAAAGTATGGAAGTCTCAAAATATTACAAGTCTGACAAATGAACTGGAAATATATCTAAATAATAAAAAAATAGTAATTCAAAAATATGTATGCACCCCAATATTTATGACAGCTTGACTTGCAATAGCCAAGTTTTGGGAGTCACCCAAATGTCCAATGACTGGTGAGTGAATAAAGAAGTTGTGACTGATATCTACCATGGAATATTCCTCGGCTATAAGAAAAGAGGAAATCTTGTTTTTGTAACAGCATGCATGGAGTTGTAGTGGAGCTGCTGAGTAAATTAAGCCAGAAGGAGAAAGACTCATAATCAATAATGACATTCACCTTGTGGAATATAAAGAAGCAAAGATAGGGAAGAGACTAAAAGACACATAAACAACCCCCTAGATACTGCAGGAACGTGGTTTCCAGATAGTGGAGGAAAGAGGGATTACTGGGAAGGATTCAGTGGATGAGATAGATGCTGTGGAAAGCTGTGAAAGTGTATCCCTAAAACATGCAGTCTTGGAAACTGGCATTACTCTAATAACAAAAAAGAAATGAAATTTTAATTCTATCTCCAAGGCACATGAACATAAACATTTGCTCCCTGCATTTACACTAGGCAAAATGAGGTTTAGAAAAATCTGGAACAATTCCATTTACAGATCAAGGAAGTATAGAAATGAGACAACATTCAGTGGAGGGAACCACAGTCCTAATTAGAACCCATACTTTAAGGGGTGCATATCAGTAAAATCTACCTCATGTATGACCTAAATGTATGTACTCTGGGAGAACAGTACGCTCACAGCCTGTGGAATCTAATGAAAATGTTTCAAATGGCATTCAAGGCAGTGAAAATTTTAAATTGGAGAGAGAGATCATCTTGATTTTAATGAGTGTTAAATTGAATTATTGGTACCCACAAATCAAAGGTTTACTTTTTTTATTTCCATTTTCTTTTTTTATGGCCACACCTAACAATGCTCCAGGGTTAGTCCTGGCTCTGCACTCAGGAATGACTCCTGGGGGTGCCTGGGAGACCACATGAGATGCTGGGGATTGATCACTGGTCAGCAACGAGAAAGGAAAATGCCCTCCAGTGTACTATCACTTTGGCCCAGACAAGAGATTTTTCTGAAGAGTCATGCAAAATTGCCTATCAGATCAGCTTTACTGAAGACATTTGTTTAAATTAAAATGAAATGCATCTTGTTATTGCATTCATGGAATATAGCAAAAAGTACATGAAAATAGATCACTTGGGATTCATTTTACCAGAGCTATAGCATAGTGGATAATATGTTTGCCTTGTATTTAACTGACACAGGTTTGATTCTCGGCATTTCATATAGTCCCCCGAGCACCACCAAGACTGATTCCTGAATTCAGAGCCAGTATAATCCCTGAGTACTGCCGGATATGGCCCAAAAACAAACAAACAAAAAAGAAAATAGATCACTTGTAAATTCTCCAAATTAAGAACAGTCCAAACAGTAGACTCCAGCTAGTGGGCATGGAGTAGAGGGACATGGAGGCAGATATCCAGGGATCTGAAATATTGAAGAACAAACCCCCAGGGGCAACAGAGCTATTCAACAAATAAAAAGGGATGGTGGGTAACGGTGAGGCAGCCTAGAGCACAGAAAGAAATGTGGCAGCAGGAGAGCAACAAAGTCAGGAAAGCAGTGTTGGAGAGGGGGAAGGGCTGAGTAGACACCAGGCATCAGTAATGGTGCTGCTCCTGGGATGTCCAGGATGTGATTTCAGGAGTGAAAAATATGAGACGCCCTCTGGACTGACTGACAGCAACATGTGGAATGCACATGGCCACAGGCACAGGGAGAGCACCAGATGGGAATGAAGGTAACATGCCAGCTCAGCTCAGTTGTTGTTTGTTGGTGGGGAAGTCTTTTCTGGGTGCACACACTGTCATTGAATGACCTCCAGCCCTGTCCGCCTTGAATACTGGATGGAAAAAGATCCATTTCCTAAGTTCAGTGTGATGGTGTTGATACTTTGAGGAAAAATATCAATGAGGACTGCTTCTTTTCTGCCTGATATAAAGCACTATGTGGATCCGCTGTATCTACTCTAAGAAACTGTCCAAAACAGTGAGCTGCTGCATTCCCAAGTTGATCTAGATAGATCTAGTGAAACATAAATAAATAAAAGATCTTGCAGGAAAGGTGGGAAGAGAGGTAAAACACAGAAATCAAAGAATCTCAACTCCTAAGGCTGGAAAGATAGCACAGTGGGTAGGGCACTTGCAGAAAACTTGGGTCAATTCTCATCATCCCAGATGGTCCTCCAAGCTCCATCAGGAATGATTCCTGAGTGTAGCGCCAGGAGTAACCCCTTCTGAGTATCACTGGGTTTGTTGGGTTTTGGTGGTTCCAAAATCAAAATCATCATTATTATCACCACCACCACAACTCTTTCCATGCTCCCACTCCCACCCTCCACTCTGTTCCTACAATTTCCATAAAGGCAAAAGGAAGTCTTGGCTCCATGGGTAAAAGGTTTTTGAGGGGGGAAGTTTAACAAAGGGACTGGTGAGCAGGGAACAGGTAGGTAAACTCTCCTGAACAAGTGTACTCGGGAGAGAAAAAATGAGAAGTGGCCAGAGAGAAATGAAGATAGATATCTGTGTGTGTCCCCTTTCTTTCTCAGACACTGGCCCAGTGTAGAAATCAAATTCAATATATTCAGTGGAGCACAGATGGGCAGAGCCTCTGTATTCTAATGTGGAAATTCGATTAAATTGTGAAAGCACAGAAAAGCAATCTGCCACACCCACCCCTCCACCCATTCTTTAAATTTTTATTTATATCTTCCAGATAGGTGCTCCAGTCTTTTTCATAGAACCTTGGAACATGAATCACTTTGTTTTACCTCATATTTCTACATCTTCTACAAATTGAAAAAAGGAAAAATAAAGTAGATGGGGTCCAAGGGCCAAGTGGTCTAAATACCCAAGCCAAAGTCAATTACAATCGATTCAAGAGATCCAAACTATAACAAGCTAAACTTAAAATAGACCTGTACACTGCTAGACCAGGGGACTAAGGGTGGAGGGCTGGGATACATGCTGGGAACTATGGTGGAAAGAGGTTAACACTGGTGGAGGGAAAGGCCCTAATTCACTGTCACTGTATGCCTGAAATACAACTGTGAAAGACTTGTAATTCATAATGGTCTCAATAAAAAATTTAACAAATAAATAAATGATTAAGTTACAAAAATAAGAAGTTGGGTTGAAAGCAGGGGTTTTAAAAACAGGACCACTGCTTACAAGGGAGATGGTGAGAGAAAAAATAATAATACCAAATAGACAATATAAGAAGCCTCTTAAATTGATCATTTAAAGGGGTCTTTTAGTTTATAGAAAGTTTAAAACTACCATACCCACATTGTTCAAAGTTGCAGCGAGAGTATCACATGCACCAGGGCTGGCTGGGTTTCCACACACAAAAGCCACAATGAATCTGTGGACTCCTATAGAGATATGCAGCTACTGTGCCACCTGGATGCCACAGGTGCTGGATAGAAGCACATCTTATGATGCATCTGGAGGAAAGGGAATTTGGGGCCAACTGAAACCAGGCAGAATGTGACCAAACCAGAACCAATTATCCAAAGCTTACTCATTCATTCCTTTGATGGAAATGCAAGTCAAGATAAAATAAGTTTAGCAAGGAAGCTTCCAAAACACTAGAAATGCCTCAGATAAGAGTATTTTAATTGACCGAACGAATGCAAATTAAAAGTGATAATGAATGTCATGTGTAACTGATCAGAAATGTGATTAGATACAATATAGGGGCAAAGCCACTATTTTTTTCCACCATGTGCCCAAGAAGGAAGCAAACTGGAATCCAGAATGAAAATCTAGGCCAATTTCACAGATGCCACATAAGTCCTTAGATCAGGGGTCTCAAACTCGCGGCCCACAGGTTGTTTGCGGTCCTCTGTACAACATTTTGTGGCCCACGGCCGGCCTTCAAATATCACAGTATTCGCGATTATTTGCTTACTGAATAATCGCAATAAAAATCGCATTAGTGGACTAGGGTGGGTGGAAAGTGGCCATTCTAGGGAACCTTGAGCTCCCGGAACAGGCCAGAGTGGGTGCAGGAGGTCGCTGACTAGGGCGGGTGGAAAGCGGCCATTTAAGGGAGCAGGGACAGGCCAGAGAGTGAACCTGCACTGTCTGGCTTGAAGGGAGTGGTGATTGGTCAGGCTGGACCGAGGACGAGGGAAGGTCCAAAATTCAGCGACATCACCCAACATACTCACATAGAGCCACATCCCGAGAAGAAACCCAGCCCCACACCACAGGTGGCAAAAGTGGGCTGAAACCTGAAGGCACTGCACTCCAAGCCAAGCCAATAAATGCAAAGAAAGATGGGTAAACAACAGGGGATATGGAGAGAAATCAGAACAAGTTCACTACTTACTGATCAGGGGAACACTAGACCAAGAAGTGTTAACGCTGATTAACATCTATGCACCTAATGCAGAGCCAGCAAAATATGTAAGGCAACTGCTTGCAAAACTGGAGAAACACATGAAGGGAAATGTGATAGTAGTGGGAGGCCTTAAAACTCCACTATCACCACTGGACAGAAAGACCAGACAGAAAACTAACAAAGAAATAAGAGCCCTAAATAAAAAATTAGAAGAACTAGGGCTCAAAGACTTATATAGGGCCCTCCACCCCCAGAAAGCAGAATACACATTCTTCTCAAGTCCACATGGAACCTTCTCCAAAATAGACCAGGCCTTAGGATACAAATCTAATCTGCATAAAATCACAAAGGTAAGGATCATTAGAAGCACCCTGTCAGATCACTATGCAACAGAAATCAAAATTGACTTTAAAAAGAAACATTCGAGATGGGCCCGGAGAGATAGCACAGCGGTGTTTGCCTTGCAAGCAGCAGATTCAGGACCAAAGGTGGTTGATTCGAATCCCAGTGTCCCATATGGTCCCCCGTGCCTGCCAGGAGCTATTTCTGAGCGGACAGCCAGGAGTAACCCCTGAGCACCACCGGGTGTGGCCCAAACACCAAAAAAAAAAAAAAAAAAAAAAAACATTGGAGAAAATCCAACACCTGGAGATTAAACAACATGCTGCTCAAAAACAGCTGGATCATAGGTATACTCAAGGAAGAAATAAAAAGATTCCTTGAGACAACGACAATGAAGAAACAACTTGTCAAAATTTGTGTGACACAGCAAAAGCAGTAATCAGGGGGAAACTCATAGCAATACAATCCTATGTCAGGAAAGAGGAAAATGACAAAATTAGCAGCTTAAAGGACCATCTTAAGGAGCTGAAACAACAGCAACAAAGAAACCCAAACTGCTGGTGGGAATGCCCTCTAGTCCGACACCTATGGAGAACAGTCTGGAGAGTGTTCAAAGAACTCAGAATTGAGCTACCATTTGACCCAGCAATTGCTCTACTAGGTATCTACCCCCAAGTTGAAAGGACATTCATTCCAAAGTATGTGTGCACCCCACTATTTATCGCAGCACTTAGTATAATAGCTAAGTCTTGGAACCAACCTCGATGTCCAACAACAGATGAATGGATCATTAAGATGTGGTATCTATACACAATGGAATACTACATGACAGTCAGAAATGATACAATCACAGACTTTGCAGCAATGTGGATGGACCTAGAACATATTATGTTAAATGAAGTAAGCCAGAAGATGAAAGATAAACACAGAATGATAGCACTATTCTGGAGCACCTAGAACATAATATACAACTATACTCAACAATCAAATAACAGGGTCTAACAGGGTAGAAACCCCAAGCACTGTAACAGTCAACATATACCGGAGAGCAGTGCCCAAAACACATAAAAGAGGAACAATACAAACTCTTGACTACACACTATACCACAAAAAAAAAAAAAAAAAAAAAAAAAACAGCAACAGCAGAAACAGCAGCATAGAAAGACCAGGTAAGTAATCAGCCTTCTACTACAAAGGCTCATAATAAGCCTTTAGGGATCTTATACAGGATTACAGGTAAAGGATACCATGGGAAACCACTGACTCCAATGGAAGCATGCCATAAAAATATGTTTTAATGCCTTAATCTTTCTATACTTAAAATAACCTCTCAGCTTTTCTGTCCACAGGCGTTCTTGGATACAAAGGGTGGACAAACTAAGATTGCATCTCGGGGCTCAATCACACGAGATACCATACCCAGCTTGCATATGAGAATGTCCTGATAAAACTCTTTAACATTCCCTTTATCCCTAGGTAATACCTTCATTTAGGACTTGAAGCACATGACCACCCAAACCACCAAAGCAGCAACTGTGACCTATAGACTTATACTACAGGCCCTACTCATCGAACACACTCAAACAAACTAGCATTCCCTCGCTCTTTTCTCTACTCTTCTCACTACTGTTTTTTGTCTTTTTCTTTTTTCTTTTTCTTCTTTTTCTCTCCTTTTCTTTTTAATTTATTTTCTCTTTTCTTTCCTGCCCCTTCCATATACTTTCCCCTTTCACCCCTTTAAAAATTTGACTATCCCTTCACCCCACAATCCCATCCAGATTCCCCACATTAAAACTCTTCACCCTCAGTTCCTATTCCATTAGGCATCAAGAACGACCTCCTACCCCAGCGAACCAGTACCCAGCATCCAAGCAAAGGGACAACCAGTCAAACCCACACCTGGCCCCCTACAAGAAAAGGCAACCAACTCCCCTGCTGACTCATGCTGCGTGGTCCTCCTTACCAACCCTTCCTAACGTGGACTGTTACTGGACACCGGATTTAGCTCTACAAGTATCCCCCAATGCATGAAATCTTCCCAAGTCCTTCCTGCCACAAATCTTTTGCCAATCTCAAGAAGGTCAGGTTGGGAGATAAAAAGGCGCCCGGGAACCCACACACCACAAGAAAATCTCAAAAGACAATGGGGAAACCTATACTACCATCATAAGTATAAGACCTGTATTACACTACCTCTTTACCTGCTTTTCCCCAAATGCAAGATACTTTCTTGCATCACCTTGTTCCTTTAATTAATTTTTTACTTCATTTCTTAAAAATCTTTTTTCTTGTCATATATGTGTGTGTGTGTGTGTGAGCACATATTTTTTATTTCTATTTTTATCTTTTTTGGGTGTGTGACCTGTTTTTGTTTTCTTCTCTCTCCACCCTCAAATGCACCGGAAATATAATGTAGCACCATTTCTCCCTGCAAAGGCACACTAAAAAAAAGGGGGGAAATCTTACATATAAAAACGAGCTCTTATTTATTAGGGATAAGAACTCATACTCGTTTACAATACAGGGGTATCTCCCACCTTGAAAATATGTTACGTGGACCCAACTTAGACCCCAGGTGATTAGACATCGATTGTCCAGCCTTGAACCTTGGACCACAGACATAGAAATGACACACTTTTTCACAACAGCCACAGGAAACAAATCCCAACCGGGACATCCTTAATAGTGCTCAGACACCAACAAGTGCCAGCCCTAATATGATACCCTGACACTGAGGAAAATGGGAACAACTTGACCTAAGAGCAAATTATCCTACCTCACCAGCTAACGATAAGACAAAATCAGAAGACTTGTCACCCTTTGGTCTGCCCAAATGCCAAGATTGCGATTTACAGATGACTGGCTGACAGAACCATGGCCAGACTATATGTATCCTGGGACCAATAAAAAAGCCCTAGTCTAGGTGTGAGCTACGACCTGCATAACAACTATGATCCCTAGTTCCAGAGGTCTATCTGAGACTATTGCAACAGAAGGGGACCTCTGGAAACATAACGGAAGATGCTATCCCAGGCCCCTTCCTAAGATCCGTGCAAAGACGAGGACCGCCAACCACAGAAGATGGATTAAAATGACACTGAGGGAACAGAACTTTCAGATATATATAGGTATATATGGGAGCTGACATTTTTTAATACAGAAGGCAAAGTAGAGTACACTGGAAAGTTAAAATTTAGAAAAACCTAGAAGTGGAGAGAGATGTCTGCAAGGTACAATGGCAAGAGATTTGCAAGCAAGACAAACTCTAGCAGGGAGTGTTCTGAGCTTTTCTGAGAAAGAGTCAGAAGGCACTTGAACTTCCTGGAACATGAGACAAAATGCAGCAGGATAAGGCAGGGGTGTGGGTGGTGGGCAGAGAGGCTAGTTGGGGATAAAGGGGAGCACTTAAGGAAAGAGAAAGAAAGAAAAGATGAAAGAAAGAAAGAAAGAAAGAAAGAAAGAAAGAAAGAAAGAAAGAAAGAAAGAAAGAAAGAAAGAAAGAAAGAAAGAAAGAAAGAAAGAAAGAAAGAAAGAAAGAAAGAAAGAAAGAAAGAAAGAAAGAAAGAAAGAAAGAAAGAAAGAAAGAAAGAAAGAAAGAAAGAAAGAAAGAAAGAAAGAAAGAAAGAAAGAAGAAAGGAAGGAAGGAAGGAAGGAAGGAAGGAAGGAAGGAAGGAAGGAAGGAAGGAAGGAAGGAAGGAAGGAAGAAAGAAAGGAAGGAAGGAAGAAAGAAAGAAAGAAAGAAAGGAAGAAAGAAAGAAAGAAAGAAAGAAAGAAAGAAAGAAAGAAAGAGAAAGAAAGAAAGAAAGAAAGAAAGAAAGAAAGAAAGAAAGAAAGAAAGAAAGAAAGAAAGAAAGAAAGAAAGAAAGAAAGAAAGAAAGAAAGAAAGAAAGAAAGAAAGAAAGAAAGAAAGAAAGAAAGAAAGAAAGAAAGAAAGAAAGAAAGAAAGAAAGAAAGAAAGAAAGAAAGAAAGAAAGAAAGAAAGAAAAGACTTTGCAAGTCTGGTTGAGATCTGTCTTTCACTTGAAGGGAACTGAGAAGTTGGGCCAAAGTTTGAGCAGAGGAATGCATGCTTTGATATGAACACATAGCATCACTCTGAAATATTTTCCAGTGCCTTTATTTAGCCGTTCCCCCTCTTCTCAGTTCCCCTCAAAATCCTGGAATTCTCCCCATGGGTTCATTTTCACTACAAAAGCCTAATCAGAACTTGAAGGAAAATGAGAAAATTGGCTAGCTTCCAGGAAGAACTCCAGTTCTGACTCAGTAATTCGGTAGGATTGCTCCAGTTCTAAAGATGGAGGAAATAAAAACAAGAGAGGGCAATCCATAGAGGGACAGGCAGATGGCGTTTTATAGGAAGAGATGAAACTTCATTTCCCTGTTGTCTTTGCATCTTGCAAATGCACTTAGCACTCTTGCCTCCCATGGGTCTCAGCTGCAGTATTTACATGCTAGAATATTTCAATATCCCATAAAACCAGAGGAACCTTATCATTTTACTCGCAAGAAAAAAAAATAGTATTAGCCCAGGTAATTTCTGGAAGCCACCTTTATGCACTGATGTTTAGGAAGACACAAAAAGAATTGATATTTTTTTCTTCTTGTTCCTCACATTAGAGATTAATCATTAATCATTTCTGTCATATATTCAATGCCAGTGAAAATCTCAATCACGAAAATTTGAAGATAAAGCTAAGTGGTCTTGTTTCTTACTGCATTAATAAAAATTATAGAAGGGAAATCTCAGTACTTTAAATCAAATTGAGGTTTATAGTTCATGTTTTATCCCAAATAAAGAAATTAAGAATAAATGATTAAAGACTTAAAATGAAGAATATGGGACTGGAGAGATAGCATAGCAGTAGGGTGTTTGCCTTGCATGCGGCCAGCTCGGGAGGGACCCGGCATCCCATATGGTCCCCCAGCCTTCCAGGGGTGATTTCTGAGTGCAGAGCCAGATGTAACCCCAAGGAACCACTGGGTGTGGCCCCAAAACCAATAAGTTAATAAACAAATAATAAAAGTTTAAAAAATAAAGTGAAATGAAAAATATACAGGGCCAAAGAGATAGTAAAATGGGTACATGCTGACCTCGGTTTAGTTTCCAGTATTATATATGATCCCCTGGTCCTTTCCGGAGCTATCCCTGAACCCACAGCCTGAGCACCGTTTGGTATAGCCCAAAAGCAATAATAATAATAATAATAATTAAAAAGAATAAATATTCCTTTTCATCTTCAGAAACAGTAAGAATATTCAAAGAAGAATGTGTTCATCTCATGCAGACCAAACTTATGGAGACCCCACAGTTGCAAGTCTTCTAAAACCCACCCCTAAAGGTCTTCCATTGTATTATATGGAAAGCAGAATCCATTCACGTGGTCAAGGTAAGCTCATGCTCTGTGAGGTGTCCAGGTCTCTCTCTTCATCTCTCTCTTTCTTTCTCTTCCCACACACAGAACATCTACAGAGAAAATAAACTTGAGGGACACAGATGTAACGTGAGACATCTTTTTACTAGATATTTCTCAAAGCGTGTTAACATGCTTTATGAATCTCTGAGTAGTGATAGAAGATGCAATATTTCCTAATGTGCTTAACCACACATCACTTTTTCAGAAACATTCTTTATTACCACAAAAGTGTGTTGCTCTTCTACTCTGCCCCATGTGTTGATTTTAAACAAAGGCAGAGTCAGATAAATAATCCAATTTCCCGTTACTCTAAAACTTGTCATTCAGATAATTGATCAAATCCTCTACAACAATAAGGTGCTCTATTGACCTAAGAATATTTATTAATGAGTAAATAGACATAATTATATATAATTATAAATTCTCAGCCCATTAATCTCCAATTCTAATTAATATCTTTATTTAAACACTTTGATTACAAATATGATTATGGTTGGGTTTCAGTCATGTAAAGAACACCCCCCCCCTTCACCAGTGCAACATTCCCATCACCAATGTCCCAAATCTCCCTCCTCCCCACCCCACCCGCGCCTGTACCCTAGACAGGCTTTCTACTTCCCTCATTCTCATTGTTAGGATAGTTCTCAATGTAGTTATTTCTCTAACCACATTCATCACTCTTTGTGGTGAGCTTCATAAAGTGAGCTTGAACTTCCAGCCCTCCTTTCTTTTGTCTCTGAAAATTATTGCAAGAATGTCTTTCATTTTTCTTAAAACCCATAGATGTGGGGCCAGAGAGGTGGCGCTAGAGGTAAGGTGTCTGCCTTGCGAGCGCTTGCCAAGGAAAGATCGCAACCGCGGTTCGATCCCCCGGCGTCCCATATGGTCCCCCCAAGCCAGGGGCAATTTCTGAGTGCTTAGCCAGGAGTAACCCCTGAGCATCAATGGGTGTGGCCCAAAAAAAATAACCAAAAAAAAAAAAAAACCATAGATGAGTGAGACTATTCTGTGTCTTTCTCTCTCCTTCTGACTTATTTCCCTAAGCACAATAGATTCCATGTACATCCATGTATTTTTAAGTTATCAACAGACAAGAAGTTTCTGCTATTTCCATGGTCAATACACAGAAAATATTCATAACTACATAGTATGCTACTGATCAGAACTGCTCTATAATTGGGTTTCTCAACTGGGGGCCATATGGTCCCTTATGGACTCCCAGAATATTCCAAGCGGTATATGTGAAAGTTGCAGAAATGAGGGGCCATGACACCACACTATAGACTAGCATGGTTGATGGGAATTAAGGGTGTGTCAGAGAAAGAAAACATGGTCAGAAGGGGGCCATGATCAGAAAGGATTGAGAATGACTGGCCTAGAAGTTTAGATTACTTTGGGGGTATGGGAAGGACAGATCCCTGTCAAGAGTGTTGAGGGATTATTTCTGGCTCTGTACTCAGAGCTCACTCCTGACAAACTCAGGAGACCATATGTGGTACCAGATATCAAACTCAGGTGGGCCACATGCAAGGCTACATGCTGTCCTTACCTACAGACTAAAATTATTAGTAAACTATCATTTATTTTTATATATTTATATATTATATTTCAAAGAATGCCAACATTATTATCTTATCTATCCAAGTCATCCTCTAACTGTATTTTATCACTTATTCCTCCTTTAATTTTCATTTACCTCTAATAAATTAAGTTTGAATTTATTGTACTATACACCCCAGAGCACTGACAGGCTTTAATGGAGCCAATTACCTCACACCCCAAGATTTCAGGGACCACTATACATCCTTGAGTTTGCTCTTTCATTTTTTGTTATAGGTAAGATAACATGGTTAAAATGGTGTTCACATTTGAACCCTTATATTCAACATCACTTCCAACAGCTATCAATTAAAAACAACCCAATTATCTTTCAACAATAACTAAAAAAAAGTAATATAGATAAGTAAAATATGGCACCAATACCAATGGAATATTATTCAGTCTTAAAAGGGAAGGGCACTGTGACATATAGTCTATGATATGAATAAAACTTGAGAACATCAGCTGAGGGAAGTAAGCCAGAACAAAGAGACAAATACTTTATGATGCCATTGAGACGAGATACTTAGAGTAGTTACTGTCAGAGGCAGCAGGATGGGGTTGCCAGGGGCTGGGAGAAGAGAGGAACAGGAATCATTGCTAAATGGACACAGAATGTCAGTTTTACGAGACGAAAACTTGTGGAGATGGATGATTGTGATTACACATTGCGAAGGTCTTCAATGCCACTGAACTATATAACTTAAAAGTGGTTATGACTATAGTTTATGGTACAATTAAAAGGAAAAAGGCAGAGTAGGGGCAGAACAATAGTACTGTGGGTGGGGTGCTTGCCTTGCACACAGCTAACTGGGAGTTGATCTCTGGCACCAATATGGTCCCCAAAACTTGCTAGGAATAATCTCTGAGCTAAGAACAAGGAATTGCCAGGTGTGGTCCAAAAACAAAAAATAGAGCAAACTCCTTCCATTGAGTCCATTAATACTCTTTCAGAACTAGTTTTACAATTCACAAAGCATATAAAACATATAAAACAACAATCCTTATTCGCAGTATCATCAGCATATTAATCACTCTGTCAACAAACAGTGATAAAACGTAGACAACAAAAATGAGTCCACTCCTGCTCCTGTCTTTAATGGGTACAAACACCAGAGAAAAATCCTGTCTTCACATTAAGAATAAGTGCACTACATTTTTCAAGGACAACCCTGGATTTGAAAAGTTGAGTATATTTCAGCAATATAATGTAGCACCATTTCTTCCTGCAAAGGCATACTAAAAAAAGGGGGGAAATCTTACTACAAAAACAAGCTCTTATCTACTAGGGATAAGAACTCATACTTTTTTACAATACAGGGGCACCTCCCACCTTGAACATATGTCATGTGGACCTAACTTAGACCCCAGGGGATTAGACACCGACCGTTCAGCCTTGAATCCTTAAGCCCAGATATAGAAAAATCACGGTTCTCCACAACAGCCCCAGAAACCAAAGCCCCTCCGGGACATCCTTAGTACTACTCCGGCACCAATATGTGCCAGTTTTCAGATATCCTGACAACAAGAAAATGGGAACAACTTGATCTAAGAACAGGTAGTCTTACCTCACCATCTAACGATAAGACAAAATCAGAAGACTTGTCACCCTTTAATCTGTGCAAAAGCCAAGATCACTATCTACAGATGACTGACTGTGACAACCATGATTGGGCAGAACGTATCCTGGGACTAATAAAAAAGCCCTAGTCTAGGTTTTGGTCTACGATCAGAACCAAAACCAAGATCTCCAATTCCAGAGGTCTGGCTGAAACCATTGCAACTGAAAGGGTTTTCTGGAAACATAACGAAAGACTCTATTCCAGACTCCCTACTAGGGTCAGTGCAATGACCAAGACCCCCAACTACAGAAGATGGATTAAAATGGCAGTGAAAGAACAGAACTTCTAGAACCACAAAGAAAGAGTTCATCATAAGCTCCTTTCCTTGACCTATGCAGATACCAAGATCTCTGGATACAGAGGTCTTGACTTTATCACCCATGACGGAGCTGAAGCCTTCCATACACCACAAAGGCACCGAGGGGAGAGTAAAAGAACATGCAAGGAGTCTATAGTTATTCCCATGACAGCATACTTCAAAGGTGGAGAAACCCTGCAGCTTTTAGACCAAGGGAATTCCCTCTCTAATGTGCCCAATATTTACTGTGCCTATGCAGAGGCGGGTGGTGGAAAACCAGCACAAAATAATCTTTTTTATTTATTTATCAATTTATTTATTTTTTTTATTTCTGTGTTTTGGTTTGGATATTGAACTGTGGTCTCTAATTTTATTTTTCCTTTTTACACTCTGTTATGTTTTTATTTCAGGACCGTGGTTATTATGTGGAGCTTGTCTTTATTGCTGTAGTGCTCACTGGACTTGTTATTTGATATCTCCTTTTGTATCGTTGTGGTGTTTCACTTCCTTTTTCCCTTCCCCCTCTCAAACTGAGGTTGAGGGCCTCTAGAAGGACTCCGCCCATTTTTGGCTTATTTGATTTTTACCCCATTTAATTGCTTTTCTTTTCTTCAAACAAAACCACATAACTTGAAGCATCTAGTTCCGCCTCTTAAATAGAGGGGAAAATAGTGGAGAGTACCAAGACCAAAAGGTGTATGATCACTAAGTAGTAAGCTAGACACAGAGGGGCCCACTTATACTGGCAGCCCAGGGGTGAGGGTGGGGGATATGGGATGCAAGATGGGAACAGGGGTGAAGGGAGAACAACTTTGGTGATGGGAATTCCCCTGATTCATTGTTAATATGTACCTAAAATATTACTGTGAAAAATATGTAAGCCATTTTGGTCAAAATAAAAATCATGAAAAAATTAAAAAAGGGTTGGAAAATTGGACATTTATATTTTATAAATATAAGGTATGCAATATATACAGTAGGCCATTTCTAGATTAAAATATGATTGTCACTAATGCAATATGCATCATATCCCATATTGACAGGACTGTATAATATTTTGTCTATATTCACTATATTATATAATTCTATGGTTTACTTAGTACTTATTACAAGTACTTATTCCCACCCTCTTCTGGTGATTATTGTTTATGTGTGCTTTAGAAAAATGTTTGAAAGTTCTTAGATTCCAACGATGAGTGATCTCATTCCAATTTTAGTATATGTGCTGCCGAAGCGAGCATTATGAGTGATATCATATACTAATTTTCTTTGTATGTCTGTTTTTTTTAGGTTAACACATGTGCTCAAAGTCTACCCATGTTCTTTTATAAAATTTTATTTCTTATAATAAAAGATGAGTTATTTTTTTTACTACCTAGGAAACTTATGAGAATATTCATGTTATTTTAGGTTAGAAATGTTACTAAAAGAAGCCATCCAGCTTGATATATTTTCCTCAAAGTGTATGTGTGTGTGTGTGTGTTAGAAAGTATCTGTAACTTTACTATCGAATAAATGTATATTCTCAGAATAGCTGAATTATATGTTCTGTTCACTAGGACTATTAAATCTTCGTAGAAAAATAACAAAAGTCAGAGAAGGCCTCAAGGCGCATATTTGAAATGGTGTTGCACCCATTGAAAAGACAGATGGGTCCCTAGGTTCTTGAAGATATAACATTAATATTTTTGAGAATATTTTCATGCAGAAACCTATTTGTGTGCACAGGTTTTACATGAAATTTGAGATTACCAATTAGCAAATATAATTATAAAGAAAACGGCTCCTAAAGAAAGGGATGAGGGGCTCCTTCCAAATAACAGGGATTTATTTAAATTAAGCCAGTTCTTTAAAAATACCTGCTTAAATAAATCTTGCATTTCCCCAACACTGACTTTGGATTGTGGGTCCCCTCTGTGCTCACCTCATATTCCGAAGCAAGAACAGATCTCCAAGTCATCAAAAGGAGAAAGTTCTGCTCTCCCACTTTATTTAGAATTGGATGGACCAAATGAAAAAGGTCTTTGTAGAAAAGTCTGGAAAGTTACAGGAAATGTTAAAATATATATACATTTCAACACCTTCTGTTCATATAGATTCATAAAAAATTACAGTCTACTAATTGTTTCATAGAATTTCAAATATCTTTAGGCTATTTTTATAATGTTATATAGACTGAGTGTTTATTTCTCCTCCCAGAAAATTTATATGCTGAGCTATATTTCTCAGCATAAGGGTATTTGAGAGGTGATTAGGTCATGACAATTGAGACCCCATGAATGACAGATTAAAAGAGATGTTGGAACATTTCCTTACTTTTTCTACTATCTGAGAACTCAGTGGAAAGAAGGCATTATATGGAAAAGAAATTCAACTCACCCCCGAATTAGAATCTGCTGGCTCCAGTTCATATAGTTGGACTCTAGCTTCAATAATGGAAAATATTCATTATTTATTAGCCATTCGGTGTATGATACTTTAACTGTGGACACCTGAACAGACTCGGAAAAAATAACATCAGCATCATGAAAAACAATGTAAGACAGGTGCCAAGAACATAGATTCAGGACTCTGTGAGCTCCACTTATTGATTCTGATATTTTTCTATTTGAGAAAACTACTTTCATTTCTTGAAGTAGCTTTATATTTATAATATTTATAGATTTGGGATTTTCATCATTGAAAAAACCAACTTGTCCTGATTTGTGGCCCTCCAAAGCCATTCCATGTACCACCCCAGTTCTAAGATCTTTCCACTATCCAACTAGATGAAACCAACAGCACTAAAAGGACTGGTCCAAGGGCCAGAGAGATAGTATAGCAAATAAGGTGCTTGTCTTGCATGTGACCATTTCGGGTTCAGTCTCCAGCATCCCATATGGTCCCCCAAGCACTGCCAGAAATGATTCCTGAGTGCACAGTCAGGCACAACCTAGAACACAGCCAAAAGCAAGGGGATGGCCTATAATGATCTCCCCAAACTGCCCCATTCTCTTTCTTTCTAGATGATTCTAGCAGCTATGGAGATGGTGTGTGTTGTGTTAGCAGATTCCAGTCTGCACGCCCTGAATAATGGCAGTGTTGTGTACTGTCTCCAACAACATTGGTTCCTAAGTAACCACAAGAAGGTGTTTATTCACATTTTCAAGTGCTCAGTGCCACACACTCAAGAAACAGACCCCTCCTGTGGCTTTACAAAGGGGGGTTCTATTTGTTATAGAAGTCAGCATGAATCTAATAAAGCCAACTCTTAACAGGCATCAGGAAATCAAGGGAAGTGCTTTCCCACTCCAACACTTCCTTGGAGTGATATTTTCCAATTCTTCATTTAAGTTTTGCAGTGCCTCAGAAAGGAAAGTTTTCTTTTACCTGTGAAGTATCACAGGGAACAATAAAGGCTGTAGGATCAGAGCATGACGAGAATTTTATTGATGACCAAAGGCAAAATAAACTCAGTCTGCTGTTTTGTAGCAATTTTATATGTGCTGCTCTTTCAGCAGTAAAATCCTGGTTTGTCAGCAGCTCCTGAGAGCAGGCATGACTCAGAGGACACATAAAAGCATACATGTAAGGTAACTAGCTGCTGTGTGAGAAAACCATTTGCTGCAACTTAAGGGCATACAGAGCAATGAATCTCCAAACATTATGTTCCTTGATTTATGCACTAATTACATAGACAGAAGCAAGGTACAAAAGGCACATAGAACAAAGAAGCATCGTGCATTTTAAGTAGCACAGAGAAGTGGCAGGTAATGGAGTTGCATTCTGCAGGGGGAAAGTGAGGCTTGAAAGGACTCTGAGCTTCATTTGAACAATTCAGTTCTCGGGGACCAGAGAGAAAGTACAGGTCTTAAGGTACATAAGTGCATGTGGCCAGCCCTAATTCAATCCTTGGCACCCTTATAACTGAGTCAAGAATAGTCCCTAAGTTAGTGTCAGCAAACACTTTTCCAGTACTTTAGAATGACAGATATGACTTATTTTGTGACATTGTTCTTTAACGTGTCTTCAGAGAGTAGTATTATCTCATGATTCTTTACATGATTTTTTGTTTTCATAAAAATCGCAGTCTGAGCCAAACCAACATGGGCTGCAAAGGCAGTAATTGATGAATATTGATGAGCTGAGGCTACTACCTTCAAGATATGGTAAGATGGGCTTCTATTAGGACCTCCACACAATTTTCTAGTATTCCCTTTCATTTGTTTATTAGCTTTTAATAGTTGGAAAAACGGGAAGTGATCAAGTGATCACAGAGCACAGTGGTTACTCTTAAGTGCTAAACTTGTCTCAGAACACACAGACCTAGGCAGAAGAGACAGCACAGCAGTAGGGCATTTGCTTTGTACATGCCTGACCCGGGACCAACCGGTTCAATTCCTGGCATCCCATATGGTTCCCTGAGCCTGCCAGGAGTAATCCCAATCAATCAATTAATCAACCAATAAATAAACTACTTTAAAAAAGAACCCACAGACCATTTTTTTACAACCTGAAGTATTCAACCCTTATATTTTGAACATACTTATTGATGTTCAGAGTGTCCAGGAATGAATCAGGCACAGAATATCTCATGGTGACAATTAATATAAAGATCAACTGAGCAAAATATAGCTACTAACTGTGTCCCAAGTGTGACTGTAAACCATGTGGACTATGATCCTTTAGAGAAGAGAAATAGATAAGGTCAGGGGTACACTTGATTTCATTTGCTGCCTTTCAAGTTACAACTATGGACAGCAAAGACTTAACTTGCAGGTACAGGAAATGGAATGGAGTTGCAACTACCCAGAAAACAATAGAGGAACACCTTGACATTATAAAATTCTATCAATGTAGAATGAGAATTCTGTGACGTGTGAAAATGCACTTTAAAAATTCAGAGGAAATGAGTACATTTTCAGACAAAAGCAGCATTTGTTATTAATAAATAGACTGTGGGGAAAATCTGGGCTTGCTGGATTCTCAGGGATGACAGTTGCTGCCAGTAGCCTACTTTCAGCCACCTGCAGTTCACGGTATTTGCTGTGTTCTTGTTTGTGCCAACCCTGGGATAGATGGTTTGGCAGCAACGGACATTGCATGAGGGAGAAACAGACTGAGTCATCAGAGAGTGCAAAAAGGTCCAGGGGGTTGAGCAGCCTCTAGAATCCTGCTCTCTTGCTGTTCTTCCTGGTGATATTTTTTTTCCTGTTCTATTACTGTTCTTGTTGTTTTGTTGCTGTTCTTTCTGTTCTCTATCTCTGCTTTTCCCCTGAACTCTTTATTAGCCAGAATTTAACATAAGTCATCTCAGGGACAGGGTTGAGGTAATTAATGGTACATGTGCTAATTAATTTACAAAAGGTGAAAGAAGAAAAAAAAGTAAAAAGTGATTTTACTGGTGTCTATAATTTTACAGATGACAACAGGAGACCTGCAACACCTGTAATGCTACAAATAGGCCTCGAAATGAGTTATCTGTGCTGGTGTGTCCCTCCCATATGCCTGCCTGGACCATGAGAAGAGGGAAACATTGTACCCTGTGAACAAAAGTGAACTCGATAACCTGTAAGCTAAGCCAGTAATAGAGGATAAAAACATGACTCAAGTGGTAGAAAAATGTATGGGCCGGGGGATGTGGCTCAAGGCCTCCATGTGTCAGTTTCTTGGCTTGATTCATAGAAACACTTGTCCCAACCCCTGGTTTTGTAATGGGTAGTTCTGCTGGCCCATGAGTAACCCCAAACTTGAAGATCACCAAAAGTTATGCTCCCCAAAAGGAATCCATAAAAAAGAGAATGAAATAAATCTGAATATTTAAAATATGCTATAAAACAATTCAAGCACCCTCACCAATTAATTCTCTGAGATTTATAGAACAGGACTCAAAACAACCGTAGAACTTACATTCTTTTGAAGTGCACATAAAACATTTATAAGATAGGCCATATGTTGGGCCAGAAAATGAGTCTTAATTTTAAGGGGCTGAAAAAATATAAAATACATTTATTCTCTAATACAGACTTTTTACAAAAATTAATGGTAAAAAAATACCTAGAGTATTCCAAATTATTTGAAAATCAAGAAATATAATTCTAAATAAGCATGAGTTAAATAGAAGGGGAATAAAAGTCATGAAAGAAAACAGAAAATATTTTGGGCTGAATGATAACAGAAACACAACCCATAAAATGTTATGGGCTTCAGCAGGCTTTAAAGGGAAATTTATAAGGACCCCAAATATAGATCATGATTGAGTGTATACTTTGTGAGTATAAAATCCTGGGTTTAATCTCTGGCACCCCAGAACAAATTAAGAAACAGAGATTTATATGTATCTTTGGGTTATATATGACAGAAAATTAAATATTTAAAATAAAATTAGGAAACAGAATTCACTTCTGGCAAGGCAAAGATGGCCAAATAGGAAAAGCCTATGTTTGATTCCTCCTATGATCACTACAAAGAACTTCAACAGAACTTGGTTTAACTGGGGCCATAGAGATAGTACAGTGGTAAGGTACTTGCCATGCATGTGGCTAACCCAGGTTTGATTCCCTCCTCACTATCCCATTTGGTCCCCTGAGCCCGCCAGCAGTAATTCCTGAGCACAGAGCCAAGAGAATAATGTAACTAGAAAACTAGTTACATGAATATTTGATTACTACGACAGATATGCATGAAATGTTCAAATTGTCTAAAAAAGGAAAAGAAACATCAATTAGAAGAAGAATATTGGAGGGAGGGACTTCAGAGCATAAAAACCGGCTAACCTTTGCAAAAGCTGGCTCCCTGTGTGTGACACCAGGCGGGGAAAATCCGCAAAAGTACACCGGCCCAGTGGGGCTCAGCTGTGAAAGACTGTGAGTGTGACCTGTCTATGTCTGTCTACTGTCCTCTTGCGTGAAACTCTTGCGAGTGGGGCAAAAAGAGCCTCCAGAAACCTCGCTCGCCCAGACGCCATTTTCAGGGAGGGACTTCAGAGCATAAAAACTGGCTAAGCTTTGCAAGAGCTGGCTCCCTGTGTGTGACACCAGGCGGGGAAAATCCGCAAAAGTACACCGGCCCAGTGGGGCTCAGCTGTGAAAGACTGTGAGTGTGACCTGTCTATGTCTGTCTACTGTCCTCTTGCGTGAAACTCTTGCGAGTGGGGCAAAAAGAGCCTCCAGAAACCTCGCTCGCCCAGACGCCATTTTCAGGGAGGGACTTCAGAGCATAAAAACTGGCTAAGCTTTGCAAGAGCTGGCTCCCTGTGTGTGACACCAGGCGGGGAAAATCCGCGAAAGTACACCGGCCCAGTGGGGCTCAGCTGTGAAAGACTGTGAGTGTGACCTGTCTATGTCTGTCTACTGTCCTCTTGCGTGAAACTCTTGCGAGTGGGGCAAAAAGAGCCTCCAGAAACCTCGCTCGCCCAGACGCCATTTTCAGGGAGGGACTTCAGAGCATAAAAACCGGCTAAGCTTTGCAAGAGCTGGCTCCCTGTGTGTGACACCAGGCGGGGAAAATCCGCGAAAGTACACTGGCCCAGTGGGGCTCAACTGTGAAAGACTGTGAGTGTGACCTGTCTATGTCTGTCTACTGTCCTCTTGCGTGAAACTCTTGCGAGTGGGGCAAAAAGAGCCTCCAGAAACCTCGCTCGCCCAGACGCCATTTTCAGGGAGGGACTTCAGAGCATAAAAACCGGCTAAGCTTTGCAAGAGCTGGCTCCCTGTGTGTGACACCAGGCGGGGAAAATCCGCGAAAGTACACTGGCCCAGTGGGGCTCAACTGTGAAAGACTGTGAGTGTGACCTGTCTATGTCTGTCTACTGTCCTCTTGCGTGAAACTCTTGCGAGTGGGGCAAAAAGAGGCTCAGAGGAGCACGGCCGCGACTCTTTCTAAGGAAAGAACTCCATTGCAACAAGAAGGAAAAATCACACTAAAAACGGCGCTATATCACAGAAGCAAACATTTCTCTCTGGACTGTCTTCTCTGTTGCATGCTCAGGCCTAAGATTTGACCCAGTGTGAGGCTTCATCCACGGAGGACTCCCCTCCCTTAGAGGCAAGTCAGCCCATCCAGAAAGGGAGGAGCCAGAGGAGTGTGCTGCCTACATCATATAGACAATGAATACCACCACAACACGTAGAAAAACCCACAATACAAGTGTGACAATGGGGAAACAACGCAGGCCAGCATCAGACATAGAGAATGAAGATGACAATTCTGAGGACCAGATAATGACTGAACAACTAATCAACCTCTCAGATAAGGACTTTAGACTAGCAATATGGAAGGTGCTCAACAGACTCCAAGAAACCATGGATCGAGTTGAACAGAACACTAATAAGAACCAAGAAAACATGAAGGCAGAAATGACAAAACTCCAAACTGAAATAACATGCCAACTAACAGGACTGAAAAAGTCAGTAAACGAAGTGAATGACAAAATGGATAAGCTCTGGGACAGGGTATCAGAAGCTGAGAATAGACTTGGTGCTGTGGAAGATGAGATACATAACAATTCCATACAGCAGGAGAGATTGGACAAAAAACTTAAAGCAAATGAGCAGACAATGGAAAAATTAGTCAAAGAATGGGAACAGACGAAAATAGAAGTCTATGATAAGATCAACAGAAACAACTTAAGAATCATTGGAGTCCCAGAGACCCAGGAAGAAAATTTCCAGGAAGAATCAATGGTCAAGAACATCATTAAAGAGAAACTTCCAGAGCTAAAGAATATATGTGATCAAATCCTGCATGCCCGAAGAGTACCAACCAAAAGAGACCCCAGAAAAACCACCCCAAGACACATCCTAGTCACAATGACAAATCCCACAGATAGAGACAGAATTCTGAAAACAGCAAGATCAAAAGGGGAAATCATGTTCAAGCAAGCTTCCCTGAGATTTACAGCAGACCTGTCACCAGAAACACTCAATGCCAGAAAGCAGTGGTGGGATATTGTGACAAGACTGAATGAAATGAATGCTTCACCCAGAATACTATACCCAGCAAAACTCACTTTCCGGTTTGATGGAAGAATACATGGTTTCACAGACAAAAAACAGCTCAGAAACTTCACAGACACAAAACCAGTCTTAAGAGAAAAACTGAAAGACCTAATCTAAGACAAGACTACCCAAAAGACACACCAAATTTTGAAATAAAGATGGCGTTAAATCCCAGGACAATTCTTTCTCTCAACGTCAATGGACTAAATGCACCAGTTAAGAGACACAGAGTGGCTAAATGGATCAAAAAACTCAATCCAACCTTCTGCTGCCTACAAGAAACGCACCTGAATAGTCAGAACAAACATAGACTCAAAATAAAAGGCTGGAGAAAAGTTATCCAAGCAAACAACACCCATAAAAAAGCTGGAGTGGCCATACTAATATCAGATAATGCAAACTTTATACTCAGGAAGGTTGTAAGGGACAAAGACGGACATTTTATATTAATCAAGGGGTACGTAGAGCAGGAAGAATTCACTCTCCTAAACATATATGCACCGAATGAGGGGCCAGCAAAATATTTAATACAACTGTTGACAAATCTGAAAAATAATATCAACAACAACACAATAATTGTGGGGGACCTTAACACGGCTTTGTCAACACTGGACAGGTCAACCAGACTGAAACCCAACAAGAATATACTAGACCTGAGGAGAGAAATGGAAGAAAGAGGCCTAGTGGATATATATAGGACTCTCCATCCCCAGAAACCTGGATACACATTCTTCTCCAATGTACATGGGACATTCTCCAGGATAGACTACATGCTGGCACATAAAACATACCTCCATAAGATCAAGAGGATAGAAATTTTGCAGACTACCTTCGCTGACCACAAGGCTCTGAAATTATTTGTGAACTCCAAAGGGACTCAGAAGAAACACTTTAACACCTGGAAGTTAAACAGCCTCATGCTCAATAACCAGTGGGTCCGAGATGAAATCAAGGAGGAAATAAAAAGGTTCCTGGAAACAAATGACAATAAAGACACAAACTCTCAGAACTTATGGGACACAGCAAAAGCAGTACTGAGAGGAAAATTTATAGCTTTGCAAGCACACATCAGGAAGGAAGAAGGAGCTTACCTGAGTAGCTTAATGACACAGCTAATAGAACTAGAAAATGCTCAACAAAAGGACCCAAGAATAGGAAGACAGAAGGAAATAACAAAGCTGAGAGCAGAAATCAACGAAGTGGAAACTCAAAAAACAATCCGAAAGATCAACGAAAGCAGAAGTTGGTTCTTTGAAAAAATAAACAAGATTGATAGACCACTGGCAAACCTAACAAAGAAAGAGAGAGAGAGAGAAACTTGATAACTCGTATCAGGAATGAAAAAGGAGAGATCACTACTGATATGACAGAGATTCAAAGGGTAATCAGAAACTACTTTGAGAAACTCTACGCCACTAAAAATGAGAACCTGGAAGAAATGGATAAATTCTTGGACTCTTATAATCTTCCACGGTTGAAGGAAGAGGATGTAGCATATCTAAACACCCCCATCACCATTGATGAAATTAAAACAGTAATCAAATGTCTGCCGAAAAACAAAAGCCCAGGTCCAGATGGATTCACTAATGAATTCTATCAAACTTTCCAAGAGGAACTACTGCCAATCTTGGCAAGACTCTTTCATGAAATTGAACAAACAGAAACACTTCCAAATAGCTTTTATGAAGCCAACATCACCTTGATACCTAAACCAGACAGAGACGCTACCAAAAAAGAAAATTACAGACCAATATCACTGATGAATGCAGATGCAAAGATCCTCAACAAAATCCTGGCAAATAGGATTCAATGCCTCGTTAAGAAGATCATCCACTACGATCAAGTAGGTTTCATCCCAGGAATGCAAGGCTGGTTTAACATCCGTAAATCTATCAACATAATACACAACATCAATAACAAGAAAAATAAAAACCACATGATCATATCAATAGATGCAGAGAAAGCATTTGATAAGGTCCAACACCCATTCTTGATCAAAACTCTCAGCAAGATGGGAATGGAGGGAACCTTTCTCAATATAGTGAAGGCCATCTACCACAAGCCAGTGGCAAATATTATCCTCAATGGAGAAAAACTGAAAGCCTTCCCTCTAAATTCTGGCACAAGACAAGGCTGTCCTCTCTCACCACTCCTATTCAACATAGCACTGGAAGTACTTGCTATAGCGATTAGGCAAGAAAAGGATATCAAGGGAATCCAGATAGGAAAGGAAGAAGTCAAGCTCTCACTGTTTGCAGATGACATGATACTCTACTTAGAAAACCCTAAAGACTCTATCAAAAAGCTTCTAGAAACAATAGACTCATATAGCAAGGTGGCAGGCTACAAAATTAACACACAAAAATCAATGGCCTTTCTATATACCAATAGTAATAAGGATGAAATGGACATTAAGAAAACAACCCCATTCACAATAGTACCACACAAACTCAAATATCTTGGAATCAACTTGACTAAATATGTGAAGGACCTATACAAAGAAAACTATAAAACTCTGCTCCAAGAAATAAGAGAGGACACACGGAAATGGAAACACATACCCTGCTCATGGATTGGCAGGATTAACATCATCAAAATGTCAATACTCCCCAAGGCATTATACAGATTTAATGCCATCCCTCTAAAGATACCCATGACATTCTTCAAAGAAGTGGATCAGACACTTTTGAAATGCATTTGGAACAATAAACACCCTCGAATAGCTAAAGCAATCATTGGGAAAAAGAATATGGGAGGAATTACTTTTCCCAACTTTAAACTGTACTACAAAGCAACAGTTATCAAAACAGCATGGTATTGGAATAAGGATAGGTCCTCAGATCAGTGGAATAGGCTTGAATACTCAGAAAATGTTCCCCAGAGATACAACCATCTAATTTTTGATAAAGGAGCAGGAAATCCTAAATGGAGCAGGGAAAGCCTCTTCAACAAGTGGTGTTGGCACAATTGGATAGCCACTTGCAAAAAATTAAACTTAGACCCCCAGCTAACATCATGTACAAAGGTAAAATCCAAATGGATTAAAGACCTCGATATCAGCCCCAAAACCATAAGATATATAGAACACCACATAGGCAAAACACTCCAGGACATTACAGGCATCTTCAAGGAGGAAACTGCACTCTCCAAGCAAGTGAAAGCAGAGATTAACAGATGGGAATATATTAAGCTGAGAAGCTTCTGCACCTCAAAGGAAATAGTGCCCAGGATACAAGAGCCACCCACTGAGTGGGAGAAACTATTCACCCAATACCCATCAGATAAGGGGCTAATCTCCAAAATATACAAGGCACTGACAGAACTTTACAAGAAAAAAACATCTAACCCCATCAAAAAATGGGGAGAAGAAATGAACAGACACTTTGACAAAGAAGAAATACGCATGGCCAAAAGACACATGAAAAAATGTTCCACATCACTAATCATCAGGGAGATGCAAATCAAAACAACGATGAGATACCACCTCACACCCCAGAGAATGGCACACATCACAAAGAATGAGAATAAACAGTGTTGGCGGGGATGTGGAGAGAAAGGAACTCTTATCCACTGCTGGTGGGAATGCTGTCTAGTTCAACCTTTATGGAAAGCGATATGGAGATTCCTCCAAAAACTGGAAATCGAGCTCCCATACGATCCAGCTATACCACTCCTAGGAATATACCCTAGGAACACAAAAATACAATACAAAAACCCCTTCCTTACACCTATATTCATTGCAGCTCTATTTACCATAGCAAGACTCTGGAAACAACCAAGATGCCCTTCAACAGACGAATGGCTAAAGAAACTGTGGTACATATACACAATGGAATATTATGCAGCTGTCAGGAGAGATGAATTCATGAAATTTTCCTATACATGGATGTACATGGAATCTATTATGCTGAGTGAAATAAGTCAGAGAGAGAGAGAAAAACGCAGAATTGTCTCACTCATCTATGGGTTTTAAGAAAAATGAAAGACACCCTTGTAATAATAATTTTCAGACACAAAAGAGAAAAGAGCTGGAAGTTCCAGCTCACCTCAGGAAGCTCACCACAAAGAGTGATGAGTTTAGTTAGAGAAATAACTACATTTTGAACTGTCCTAATATTGAGAATGTATGAGGGAAATGTAGAGCCTGTTTAGGGTACAGGCGGGGGTTGGGGGGGGAGGAGGGAGATTTGGGACTTGGGTGATGGGAATGTTGCAGTGGTGATGGGTGGTGTTCCTTTTATGACTGAAACCCAAACACAATCATGTATGTAATCAAGGTGTTTAAATAAAAAAAAAATTAAAAAAAAAAAGATTATGTAAAAAAAAAAAAAAAGAAGAATATTGGGTTGTCTTAAAATAAACTCCAAGAATACTTATTTAGAATGTGAATGGGTGGTAGTGCCATGCCTTTTACATATATAAAAATTTGTACTCTTATCCACCAGGTTAATCCAGTAAAAAAGAAAAATTATTTAAAGAAAAACATGTTTAAGGAATAAAAGGAACAAAGATACAGTACAGAGGCTAAGGTCTTGCACACAGCCAACACTAATTTGCTCCCCGGCACCACAGATGGCCCCCAAGCAATTCAGGTAGTGATCCTTGAGCACAGAGCCAGGAGAGACCCCTGAGCAAAGGTAGGTATGGCTAAGCAAAACTTTAAATAGATAGTTCTGGTCTATCCCAGCAATAAAATGGTATCCAAAAGTGCTGCTTTTTTAAGCTATAATACAAGTTGGGGGAGAGAAAAGTGAAAGTAAAAATAATAAGCAAAAATCATTCCTTAAAAGGCTCTAGTAATCAAATTATGCACAGAATAAGTAAAAAAGAAAAAGGATAAAAATCGATCCTATCTAACATGAACAAGTAATAAAGAAAATCAAACTGATGCTAGTAGATACAAGGAAGCATCTGAGGAAGGAAAAACTTCAATCCTCCCATCTCAAATCAATAGTTTCTAAAATATAAATAGTACAAACACCCCAATTTGCATGCAAACCTTGTCAGCATGAAAAAAATATATACAGCCCAATTTACAACTATCTCTGAAAGAATATGAAAAACTCCAAATACAAAAATAGAAGAGGTTTAATGTCAATTCATGGGAAAATATGCTGTGCCAATCTATAATAAGACTGGAGTTTTAGGGGCCAGAGAGATAGCACAGTGGCATTTGCCTTGCAAGTAGCCGAGCTAGGATCTAAAGTGGTTGGTTGGAATCTCAGCGACCCATGTGGTACCCTGTGCCTGCCAGAAGCTATTTCTGAGCAGATAGCCAGGAATAACCCCTAAGCGCTGCCAGGTGTGGCCCAAAAATAAAGAAAGGAAGGAAGGAAGGAAGGAAGGAAGGAAGGAAGGAAGGAAGGAAGGAAGGAAGGAAGGAAGGAAGGAAGGAAGGAAGGAAGGAAGGAAGGAAGGAAGGAAGGAAGGAAGGAAGGAAGGAAGGAAGATAGGAAGGAAGATAGGAAGGAAGATAGGAAGGAAGGAAGATAGGAAGGAAGGAAGGAAGGAAGGAAGGAAGGAAGGAAGGAAGGAAGGAAGGAAGGAAGGAAGGAAGGAAGGAAGATAGGAAGGAAGGTAGGAAGATAGGAAGGAAGATAGGAAGGAAGATAGGAAGGAAGGTAGGAAGATAGGAAGGAAGATAGGAAGGAAGATAGGAAGGAAGATAGGAAGGAAGGAAGGAAGGAAGATAGGAAGGAAGATAGGAAGGAAGGAAGATAGGAAGGAAGATAGGAAGGAAGGAAGGAAGGAAGGAAGGAAGGAAGGAAGGAAGGAAGGAAGGAAGGAAGATAGGAAGGAAGATAGGAAGGAAGATAGGAAGGAAGGAAGATAGGAAGGAAGGAAGGAAGGAAGGAAGATAGGAAGGAAGATAGGAAGATAGGAAGGAAGATAGGAAGGAAGATAGGAAGGAAGATAGGAAGGAAGGAAGGAAGGAAGGAAGGAAGGAAGGAAGGAAGATAGGAAGGAAGATAGGAAGGAAGGAAGATAGGAAGGAAGATAGGAAGGAAGATAGGAAGGAAGGAAGGAAGGAAGGAAGGAAGGAAGGAAGGAAGGAAGGAAGATAGGAAGGAAGATAGGAAGGAAGATAGGAAGGAAGATAGGAAGGAAGGAAGGAAGGAAGGAAGGAAGGAAGATAGGAAGGAAGATAGGAAGGAAGGAAGATAGGAAGGAAGGAAGGAAGGAAGGAAGGAAGGAAGATAGGAAGGAAGGAAGGAAGGAAGGAAGGAAGGAAGGAAGGAAGGAAGGAAGGAAGAAAGGAAGGAAGGAAGGGATAGAAAAAAGAAAAGGAAAAAGACTAGAGTATTAGTCTATTAGGCTTCTATGATAAAATTCCACCAAAGGTACAGTAGAAACATTAACATAAAACTCAAAATTATATCAAATCCCTGAACTTTGGGCTTGGGAGGGTCTCTCTCCCTTCCCGGAGCAGGATTTTTAGCCGGCACGGACGGGCAGCTGGCAGGCCCCCCATGTGCCAGCGGCCTCGTGGTCCGGCCCAGGGTAGGGGGGCCCGGATCTGGGTCACCCGACCCCCCTCTCCCCCATTCCTCCGGATATCCAGGTGGGTTCCTGGGAGGAGCTGACGGGGCACCCTGGGTTTTCCCCACTCCCAGGCCGGGCCGGGACACTGGCCTAGGGTTGGGCTTAGGGGGTGGAGTTTGATCTGGTGGGTGGCAGATAGCTGCTCAGCTATACTCAGTCTGTCACTGGTAATTTCATACCAGTCTACATTTTGCAAACACCATCAGTACCCCAGATTTACCCTTCTTAACTTCAGTAACACATAGTTCTAATCTCTGACCTAAGACATACAGTATATCTAACAAATCCCAGAACTATTTAGAAGGACACAAATTGAACACATATATCTTTTGAATATTTTATGGGTATTTTCTTTAACTGATGTAACTCTCTATATATTCTTCTACCATGATGTTTCTATTCACTTTTCATCTTGTCTTTTCTTTGTAAGCTGTTCAGTAAGGATTGTTGGTGGACCTGTCCCTCAGTTTGATGCCTATGATTGAATTATGTCATGGAAATTTCTGGTCTTGTTCCTATTGCCTCCAGATGCACCAATAATGCCCATGGCATTGATACTTGTTTGCATAGACACATTAAAATGGGAAAACACCATACATACAGATAAGTTCTTATCTAATAAATCTCAGTACAATGTACCTTACACCCTGAACATTGATATAATGACCTGGCACAGGCCTCAGAAGAATGGGCATCCTCCATTCACGCCGGAACCAGGCAAGCTATCTACGAAACATCCAAGGTCTTTTATAGCAACAGCTGGAAGCAGTCCTCTACCAGGAAAGACACTACCAAGGGTCTGACATCGACCTCTTAAAAAGAGACTTCCGTTTACACTGAGAAGACTTGACAGCAACAATGACCTGCTCTACAGGACATGGTTCTCTCTAGTGCCCCTTAAGTGTGAGGTGAAATGAGAGGATGCTCTGCACCATCCTGACTGCAGTATGGGATATGCAGACTCCAGAATCTTTAATACAGAAGCATGATACCAACAACAGAGACTATGTGAGGAATGGAGGTGTATTGCCACTACAGACGATGACTTGAATTGGACAAACTAATTTGCCTGGAGCCTAGAGTCAGTCCTGTGCCAGGAAACTTCAGGGGTAGGGTCTCCTTGTATTTAGACCATAATTTGTCTTCCATGTCCCATATGTTTTGGTGGGCCTATGCAAACAAATGCCACTTTAATACCATTTTTACTATGTTCCCTTGACTCCAATCCTTAAGAAAAACAAGCCACTAAAACTTTTGAGGTCAACTTAAACTAGTTAGCATGTGCATGGAACTAGAGAAATGTACTTTGCCCTCAATGTTTAAGGAGTTACATAAGTCTAATGTCTTTAGAGTATATTGTGTGCTGCTAAGAAATAGTATGTACTACAACTGGATTTGAGGGACAAAGTAATTGTATTGTACATGGGTTCAGTGTTGTTTTTCTTAATGTTCTTTGGCTGAAAGTTCAAGGCTGGGATATCATCGATGGGACTACCGAGAATTCTGTTTATGGGTGATTGGGCTTCCACTGTAACTTTACCCTGTCCTCTTTCTTTGCATCTTTGTTGTCATAATTAAAATAAAAAAAATAAAAAAATAAAAAATAAAAATAAAAAAAACTCAAAATTATGTAGACCAAGAAGGCAAAGGTCAAGTTTGCCATACACAGAAGGCAAAGGATAAAGAAGCACTCCAGGACTCTCTCTTTCATGAGAGCATACACCTTGTTATCCTTTACAAAAACCCTTTATGAGTTAATTACATCTGTGGTCACTGACATTGTTAGCAAAAGACCATGTAGACTTGAAATGCTACCAGGTAGACAAGACATGGTACCAAGCCTAAAGATAAAGATATCATTGGGGCTGGAGTGGTGGTACAAGCGGTAGGGTATCTGCCTTGCATGTGCTAACCTAGGATGGACTGCAGTTTGATCTCCCAGTATCTCATATGATTCCCCAAGCCAGGAGCGATTTCTGAGCGCATAGCCAGGAGTAACTCCTGAGTGTCACCAGGTGTGCCCAAAACCAAAGAGAGAGAGATTATTGCAAGATCACTGAGAAATACTTTGGGGTGGGAGAACAAGTGCAAGCTTCATGTGTGGGAGACCCCCAGCATTGCATAGAGAGCCAATCACTGAGCCAGGAATAGCAAGCACCTAAGTATTATTGGATTGATCCAAAAACAAATAAACAAACAAAGCATGTGGGGGGTGTCATGATGATAGAAACATCAACTTATCAACCACAATCCTAAACACTCTTATAAATAGAAGTTAAAATAAAACAAGAAAAGCAAAGGAATAAAAAAGCAACTAAAGGGGGCTGGGAAGGTGGCGCTAGAGGTAAGGTGTCTGCCTTACAAGCGCTAGCCAAGGAACGGACCGCGGTTCGATCCCCCGGCGTCCCATATGGTCCCCCCAAGCCAGGGGCGATTTCTGAGCACATAGCCAGGAGTAACCCCTGAGCGTCAAACGGGTGTGGCCCAAAAACCAAAAAAAAAAAAAAAAAAGCAACTAAAGGAAAAATATATAAATCCACAATGGAAGTGGATTTATACAGTAGAAGTGTGCTTTAAATTCCCTCACAGTCATGGATAAAACAAGCGGAGAGGGGCCGGGCGGTGGCGCTGGAGGTAAGGTGCCTGCCTTGCCTGCGCTAGCCTAGGACGGACTGCGGTTCGATCCCCTGGCGTCCCATATGGTCCCCCAAGAAGCCAGGAGCAACTTCTTTTTTTTTTTTTTTTTTTTTTTTTTTGTGGTTTTTGGGTCACACCCGGCAGTGCTCAGGGTTTATTCCTGGCTCCATGCTCAGAAATTGCTCCTGGCAGGCACGGGGGACCATATGGGATGCCGGGATTCGAACCGATGACCTTCTGCATGAAAGGCAAACGCCTTACCTCCATGCTATCTCTCCGGCCCCCAGGAGCAACTTCTGAGCGCATAGCCAGGAGTAACCCCTGAGCGTCACAGGGTGTGGCCCAAAAACCAAAAAAAACAAGCGGAGAGAACAGTAACAAAGAAGATATAAGATTGACCGTACACCAATATTTGCGGGCTCTCCCAACATTAAAAGAACATGCATTGTTTTCCTAGCACATGTGCTATCAGTACCAAGAGAGATTGTGTGCTCTCTCGTAAATCAGGCAATAATTTTAAGGACTGTGAAAATTTCATGTTGACTTTTTTGCCCATGTACAAAGAAAATGTGTTTGAAAGAAGCTTCTTTTGATAGGCTTACCTCACACTACTAAATAATAAAAATCCAGCCAGGAAAGATGCTACAACCCGCTGAATTTTAAAAATCAGTCTTCTATTTTCTCCTGCAGGTTGTTTTACAAACTGTATGTGATCCCACCGTGTGCAAAAGAGAACCTCGCAGTGAGGGGAATGGTTTTAACTGATAAATCAAAAGATAAATGACCTCAACCCAAATGTTCTGAAAACTCATTGCAGGCAGTGTGATCCTGTTAGACCAAAGGCGATAAATAATAATAAAAACTCAGACAATATTCTTTCAAAGAACTGAACTATTTTAAGAAAATTGTATCAACCAGCTTAGGGAGAAAAAAAAAGGAAGGGTCTGGTAAGCAAAATTCCCTCTAATTCAAATAGGATTTATGAAAACAACTCAAGGTTGTTTTTCATGTTGCACATTGAGCTCTCTAGAACATATTTCTGCTGAAAGTAGATAACAATCTATCAAAATAAACCTGGCAGGTCTAGGGCATGAATCCACAGAGGATTCTGTAGGCAACAGCAGTCTCGTTTCTCCACCAATCCAGTAGTGGAACAGGGCCATGGATGCTTTCTTTATGTTAATTAGGACTAGATTATTTTGACTATATTTTTATTTATGTGGAAAGCTACTAAAATTGACATATACTCTTGGGTTAAGGTAAGTGTAAATAAGGAGTGTGCCTGGTGTCTAGGATCAAACCAAAGATGTCTTGGTAATCAATGTATTGATCAGGCGTCTCTGGAAATTAAAGAATGGGGATGGAGGGATAAATTGAAGATGTAAAGGAAACAGATGATAGGAATAAGGGCTAAGAAATGACTCTGGAGCAAAGATTCAAGAAAAGTTGACTTAGAGGCTGACAGCTCAATGTAATGGGGGAAAGGGAAGTTTGATGGTGAAAAACAGGTGAAGAAACTCTGTCGTGTATATTATGCTCAGTCCCTTAGTTTGTAGAGAACTTGAGGTCAAAGACAGAGTGTAGGAGCCAAGGGATATGTAGAAACCCAGAATTCCAGTTGATAAATTAGACTCGGGATTAAACAAAAGTCCCAGTTCCAAACTCAGCAAAGGTAACCATATTTGGGCAAACAAAATCCAGAGGAAATACAGTTCTGGAGTCCAAAAACCTGGTTGTCTTAAGCTGTAGGTTACAGCTCCTTCTGGGTCACATGATTGAATGTAGGAATTGCAAATTATTTAGCAACAGTGAAAGGTTTTCTGAACATGCAACATGCAGAAATGAATTCAAAGTCTACCAGGTGATGTATCTGAGATTATTCCAGAAGTTTCCCTCCATGTTGTGTTTCTCAGGTGAGAAGGGCCACCAATGGAAAAAGGTTTAAAGCCCAACCCTGAAAAATAGGGTCACTGTAGGGCAGTATTGGAGAAGCCTAAACCTATAAAAGTATCAAGTTCAATGAATGTCAGCAGTAGGCACCTGAGTCGCCATACCCCATACCTGTAAATACATCCTGGTTAACAAGAGCAGCAGAAATTTGAACTGGGAGTCATGTCTAGAGTTACTAAAATATGATCGCTTCTCGGCCTTTTGGCTAAGATCAAGTGTAGAGTTACTGAAATATGAAACCTGTGCAGGAGAAGATGAGCAGGAGAAACACCATTGGAGTGTGCTGAATTTGTGTCCAGATTCCAGGCAAAGATTGTTCAAAAAAGGATCTAGTTCTTTCCATCAAGAGACTGGATCTTCCAAAGAGATCATATTCAACTTTAAATATCTTCTTTAAGGTCCAACTATTTGTAAATATCAATATTTTCTTTTAATGAGAGTCCACAAATTATTGAAAGAAACTTACACCAAAATCCAACCCATCACTAGAGAAGGCCAAGCTTGTGAGGGTCACCTCAGACAGTAGCAGCCTATCCCATGACCATGACTTAACCCATGACCTAACCCATGACCCATTCATTTTCACAGATGAAAATCTATCACAAAGGAAATGGGCATTTGTGAAATGCATTTCAGAGCCTTCATCGCAGTGAGAGAAGTTCAATGACAAGTGATCACCTGCAGCTTGATGGGGAATTATATTTCACAAAGGTCCTCATCCAGGTGGAAGTCTCCAGGCAGCAAGGACACACTTGCATGTGGGACCAACCATGCCCAAGTGTGAAATGCAACCTATCATGGTGTGACAAGGATACAGCAGGACCCACTCTGTTTGCTCATCTCTAACAATGGTGTCTGCACCTACAAGACAATTCACCAGGTACTGCATTCAATACTGGGCATTAGGGGTTCCCAGTTGCAGGTGCACTGGTATAGGAAGGTGGCCCTGAGGATCAAACTTGCAACCTCATGCTATAAGGCAGGAACTTTAGCTTCTTTGAGCTCAATGAAATGAAATTTCCTCCTACTCCCCAAGACTTCTGTATCCCTTTCCAAACTCCCTTTCCTCTACCAATGTGTATCTTGCTAGAGCATCTCTCCAAGCTTGAATCCAAAGGATACATCTACAGGCAACACCAGAACAATGGCAACCATTGCTCAAGTGTCTTCCTAGACACTGATCTACCATATGACATGGCTCTGACTGGTGTCACCACAGTCACGCACCTTCAACTACTCACTGGTGTGAACTACCCAATCAGCAAGTCATTGTGCTACCTTAACGGTTGGAGAATCATACACACACACACACACACACACACACACACACACACACCTGCCTCTTTTGAAGAACAGGGTCATCCAATCACCTGACCTGCATTCTCACCAAAGTATAGGTAGCCATAATCCTTAATCCACACTTTTAAGGTGGATATCAATATCAGGTGGAGTCCCACAGGGCCATAAGGAAAGAAAGCCACTAACCTAAGCCACTTGTGATGTCCTGATGTTGCAGATATGTTTACTGGGGAAAAGTAAGAAGGAGAAGCTGGAATGATTCTGTCTCATTTGCAAACTACAGAACTAGCACTAATTTGAGGGCACATAGACCATGAATAGAGATTACTACAGATAAAGTGGAACCTCCAAGTCTTAATGGCAACCACTAAATTATGAAGTTGCTTCCCATTATTTCTTTCAGGTATAAAGTAGAAAAGTTGAGCTAGGCCAGTTCCAAGGTCCCTGTAAACTCTAAAAATCTATGATCCGTAGAGAGTGTTGCCATTAATACTGGCATTTACTGTTATTAATAAAGGAATATTGGCTAAAGAGATAGTACAGCAGATAATATGTTTGATTAATCTCAGATCCACACATACATGGTCCATCAAGTATCACTGGGAGTGACCCCTGAGCACAGAGAGGGTCTGTGAGCACCCAAACCCTTGTCCCCCCAAAAAACTTAAAAATAAAAAACTATCCGTCAATATATGACAGGAACCCAGCTACAATCATGTGTGTAATCATGGTGCTTAAACAAACATTTTATATATATAAAAAATAAAGATCAGTTGATTGTAAAAATAAATAAAATACATAACTTTAGCAACAACAATATGTACTTTTCCATGTGTGCTGGTAACAAGTCACTGTGGTTAAAACAATGTCACCTTGATAAAGCATACTAATACGTTGAAAAATAAATCTATTTTTTAAGCAGGCTTGGAAGATGGCAAGCAGATGCTTAAGAACTGAGACGCCATAACGTAAACTTAACAATTCATGTTGTACCCATGAGGTCTGAATAATAAGACATTTGAATCCACAAAGCACTTGATAAATTCAAATTCATAACCATTTGTCTAATCAGCATATTTCTGTAACTCAACATGTGGTGGAGGTTGTCAATGCAATATTTTATAGGAATGAACTGTTTATTATCATTCAGGAAAGGAGACCATGGTGCAAGAAATACTTTCGTTGTGTGGAAAAATATCTATGCCCTGGAAGTTTCCTGGCTGATCCAGGGGGACAAGAAAGCTGGTTCTCAGCTCCTATCCCAAAGCCTTAGTTTTCAGTCATTCTCACAGGATAGAGCTCCTCTTCCAAACATCTTCATAGTCAAAAAAAAAAATCTTGTTTTCAAAAATAAATACCTAGCGCGTTTGCCTATCAGATTATTTCATTCCAGAATAATATACATAAATTTCATGCACAATTTGTATTTTTATAGCTGTAACAAGAAAGAAAAACATTATCATTAAACAGTGACTCATGAAAGGAAAAAATTATGATGTAGAATTCTGAGTCAGGATTCTGTTTCTAAAGCCAACCAGGACTGGGAGTTTTACAGAGGTCACCCCAGTCCCTAAGCACACACCCCTCTACTCTCTCTTTATATGTATCTCTCTGTCTCTCTGTTGTGCTCTGTGTATCTCTCTGTGTATCCTGCTTTGTTCTCTATTATCTGTTGCTGCTCAAACAAATCACCGCTAAGTGGCATCAAACAACAATGTCCTCTCCCATAGTTCTTAAACTAAGGTGCCAAAGAGACCATATTTCTTCCAGAACCTTTCACAGGGGTCTGTCCTCACCCCTTTTAGTTTCTGATAGCCACTTGCATTCCTTGGGTTGTGGTTACCTCACTTCACTTCTGCTTCACTCTTTCCACGGTTTCATTTTCTATATCATAGAAGAAAACTTGTCATTGGATTTAGGACCCATGAGGATCCTAAGATAAACTCATAACCAGTAAGGTCCTAACATCACTGCATCTGGGAAAGACATCACTCCCTTATTTTTTTTGCAACAAAGCTGAAACTCATAAGTTTCTGAGATAAAGGTATTGTTAGGAGCAGCAGTGTATTTATGAGGTCAGATAAGGGAACTCCAGAAAAGTTAGTTAGGCTTTAACACTCTGTCTCTAATCATGGCACTAAGTCTACATCCTGTCAAGTAGAAGGCATCCCTTTCAACAGTCTGGCCTGTAGGCTTAAACATCTGAGTCAGGAGTAACAAAATCCTTTGTTTCTCTTGATCTATCTATCCAGTTATAGCTATACCTGTTTACACTCTTCCTGGAGTGTAGAAAGAGGCTATTTCACAAATCCCTGGAACTCCCCTAATGGCCCTAAGACTTAACCTGAACCCTATTAGCCGCCTCCTCTATGATAAAGTTCTTGTAGATATTTTAGTATTTTAGATATTTTAGATATTTATTTATACTCGAGTATAAGTCGAGTTTTTCCGGCCCAAAATTATACTCAGGTCATATATAGGTTATTTGATTCGGTGTGAGCGCACCAAATCAAATGCACATGGTCTTCGGTCGTCTTCAGTCATCTTCTGCTGGAGGGGGAAGTGCTTCAGCTCAGTCCACAAGACACGGCTGAGCTGAAGAGTAGGTAGCTGAACTGAACTATATGCCACTGAACTATTTAACCCACAATAATCTGTGCTTTGCAGGCTCCAGATAGCAGTGATGATATCTGAGAACTCAGTGATGATGACAGTGTCTATGCGGATACCCTCACATCAGATACAGCTGAAGCTCTGTTTGGACATACAGATGAAGAGGAGGAGAAATCCAGTTTTGAAGGATTTTAACTTCATGATTTAGCTTGATTACCTGTTAAGCTACGGTTCTCTGCACTTTATTTAAAATTTTAAAGTTATGGTTGCTAGTTTACAGTTTTTCTTTAGCAATAAATACTGAAAAATATTTAACCTACTGATTCCTCGATTATTGTAATGGTTTTGAATATTTTTTATTTCTGAAATTTACCAGTGGCTGCTGCATTTTCACTTTCCACTTGGGCTTATACTCGAGTCACTAAGTTTTCCCAGCTTTTAGGGTAAATTAGAAGGGCCAGCTTATACTCAGGTCAGCTTCTACTCAAGTATATGTGGCAATTCATTCATTAGCAGATTTTGCTTCTTGCTTATAATGTTCATGGAGAACTAAACCCACTGTGTATCCAGTACTGGCGAGTGGTGTAGACCAGGAATCTGAATGAAAATCTGTAAAGGCTCCACATGCCATAATCTCTCCCTGGAGAAATATGTCTGGAACAGGGTTTTTGCAGGAAATAATCCCAAAACCAGGCTGAAAGGGTGAATCTATGTGGTCAGGTAACTTTCTTCCTCATTGAGTGAGAGAAAGCATTACCTACCAATACTGCAGATGGTATTGAGTACAGAGACCACCCCTGGTTGAGGGAATAAGGACAAAAGACTTCTCCTAAGCCAAGTCTCTCCCAGGTATGCCTGAGACATGTAAAACAAGATGATAAGTAGGAAAATCTGCTTTGGGTGAAAGCAAGTTGTAAATAAACAGATTTAAAGAAACCAGGGATGATCTTTGTTTTGGGTGAAACCAAGTTGAAAAATATGTGAGCCAACAGAAATCCTCTACTTTGTCCCCACCCTCACAGTCTTATAAAAATGTATGAGCTGTTCCTTTTTGGTTGGGGAACATTTCTTCTGGGGACAAGCAGAAAGTACAATGGGAATTCTGCTGTCATCTCAGAATTAGACTTGCTGGTAGCATGACATGCTGGTGATGCCAATGATGCCCCTGTTACCTCCTTCTAATACCTTGGCTTGAAATAAATTTGCAGCAACTTCAGATGAAGTTCTTCCCCCCCACCATGACATGTGCTTCTCAAAACAAACATTTTCCCCTTAAGTAGCCGGATCCAAATTTTTCTCTCATGCTAGCTCCAAAGACAAATGGAGTTGAACAAAGGGTCAAAATTCAATCAGCTGGCACTCGAGGGCAGTTTTGTCTCTCAGGCTCCATTCCCACCACCAATACCACATTTTAATTCCCCTGCATAATCAAGGGAACCTTTGGGCTTTGTGCGAGTTTATGGAAAAGGCAGAGTGAAAAGGCAGCATTCACATAAGCATCCAAACCTGACCTGGACTTGGCAAAGAATGAAAAGGCTTTTATGTGTTGCCTTTTCTGCAGCTGAACTGAACAGGAACCTGGGCAGAAACAGGCAACTTCCATCCACTTGACCTTTCTGAGCTGAGGTTCCCTGCATTCTTCCCCACCACTGCCTTTGAAAGGCCTTCACTGAGAAGCTGAGAAAAAAAACGAATTTTATTAAACCCCGTGACTTACTAAAGGTCATGCACTTAACCAGTTCCATTCTAACATCCCTCAAAGCCCAGTTTTTCCTAACTCATCTGTTCCTGTCATGATCTCTAAGCACGTTTAAAAACACAGACATGCTAAATCAGGCCATCAAATTATTCAAGTTAATCTGCTAAGGCTGCTTTCACAAAGACTAATCAGGAGAGGATGCTGCCTCTTGTGATGGCCTGAAAGCCTGACAGCTCCAGGATCTGGCTGGATTTTGTTGAGTCACTGAAAGCTATTTCTGGTCCACTCCAGGGGCTGGCAGGGGCTGGAGCATGGAGAAAGCAGCTCACATCTCAGCAGAACTGCTTCATCGGCAGCAGGAAGATGACCACTACCCGAGAGAGTTTTTCCAAGTACCAAAATGGATTCTCCACTTTCACCAAGAAAGGTTCATTCATTGTATGAGTGGCCATAACTAGTGAAAAACTCAGAAGTTAGATAATGGCTACTAGTTGACTGTGGGTATCCCCTCCCCCAACTTTCTGTTTATCCCACCCGAATGATCAAAATCACCCAGACCTGGAATGGGCAGGAAGAGGAGTCTTCTGGGTGGGGAGAGAGGGGATAAGAAGGATAGTTAGAGAAAGAAGGGAAAATCAGCAGAGAGAATCAACAAGGAGACTCAACAACGGGAGTCAGTCAGCAACAAACCCTAAAGAGCAGCTGAAAAGGAGACAGAGGCTAAGAGAGCCAGAGAAGGAGCAGAGAAGTGCTGCTTGAAAAAGGCTTAGCATAGAAGCCATGTGAGTTAGCATACAAGGCGGTTTGGACCGTGAAATAAAGCTGGCTGACTCCTGGAACTTCATCTGACTTGACTGCTTTAGGAATTTCTCCACCATCACCCTGCAACCTCAGACCCACCAGGCTAGGGACTACAGGAGCCGGGCCTAGCCAAGAAAGGCCTCACCATCACCACACCAACACTAGGACTCATTAATTTATATTAAAACAACCACTTATACTTATATAAGTTGACCACTTATACTTCAGAAGTTAGCTCTATTTTTTCCCTATTTTTTTTAGATTCTGGGGGTCATACCTGGTATGGCCTAAGGGCTACTCCCATTTAGGTGCTTGGAGGTCACTTCTTGCACTATTTGGGGAAGCAAGAGATGCCAGGGATTGAAGGCAGGACTCCCGTAAACAAAACCTGCACACAGCGAGTTGAGCTCTCTCTCTGGCTCATCAGTCAGTTCTGTTTTTCCTTGTTCATATTAACATGAGAGCTTTATGTGTCTGGGGAGTGGGAAAAGTGGAGGAGGGGGTCACTATCTAAATGTGGGGGCACCATCGAGGTCAGATCAATGATGAATTAAGAAAATCTAGTCCAGTTGATATTTATCTGAAAAGGTCAAGCATAAATCTTTTGATATTTAATGTGTATTAAATGTCTACAATATGTTAACGGCTATAAATTTTGCAGAAAGAACTGTATGGTGAGGACTTGGAAAAAAGAAAACTCTTATCCATGCATGAAGGCTTTTTTTTTTTTTAAGAAAAGACCTTCTAGGCTGAAGTGATAGCACGTAGTGTACCTAGGTTTGATCCTTGGCATTCCAGAGGGTCCTCGGGCCTGCCAGCAGTGATTCCTGAGTGTCTCCATGTGTGACATAAAAATAATAAAGAAATTATGATCTTCTAGGGACCGGAGCAATAGCACACCAGGTAGGGCATTTGCCTTGCACGCAGCTGAGCTGGGACAGACAGGGGTTTGATCTCCAGCATCCCATATGATCCCCCAAGCCTGCCAGGAGCTGTTACTGAGCACAGAGCCAGGAGTAACCACTGAGCACTGCTGGATGTGACTCAAAGCTAAAAATAATAATAGAAAATATGGTTTTTCTAGAAAATTATAATAAAAATTAGCTATGAAAGACAGTAGGGAAATGCACATTAGGAACACAAGTAAAGGAGAGGATCAAAAATGATGTTTGAGGATATTAAAACATGAGGGTGTAGGGTAGCAAATAGATGAAAGGGTGAAATGTGTTACAGAAAAGCTGTATAATAAAGAAAAGTTTTTATAATAAAGAAAAGTTTAGAAGTTGGACAACAGACAAGAATTTGCACTGTATACCTAAAATACTACTGTGAATGATTTGTAATCCACTTTGGTCAAAATAAAAATTATTAATAAAAAAAGATTAATCTAAAAAAAAGAGTTTGTGTGCTTGGGTCCATCCAGTTCCCATCAACTTCCCCTGAGCACCACTGGAAATGAGCCCCAAGTACAGAGTCAGAAATAAGCCTTGAATAAACACCAGGTATGCTGTCCCAAAATAGGTTTGGGCAACACCCAGGAGTGGTCAGGTGTTAGGTTATACCTTATTTTACCTCAAATAAAGATCATCCCTGGTTCCTTCTAAGTTTATTTACAACTTGGATTTATCCCCAAACAGAGATTGTCTTACTCGTAAACCTGGATGGGACTGGCTCAGGATAGCCTCAACTATCTGTCCTTACTCTGTCCATACTGCCCCGCACATGGGTGGTCTCTGGACTCAATAAAAATGGCAGTTTTGGCAGGCAGCTTGGTGGAGATACGAGGTAGAAGACTGCTGGACTATATTTGTTTCACCCTCAGCCTGATGTGGATTATTTCATGGGTGACCCTGATTCACCTGGGTTGGAGATAATGGTACATGAGGTGATTTTACACTCAGGGGCAATTCCCTCTGGGTGGTACTAGAGGCAGAGGGTAGGGGGTCCCAGGGAGAGAAATCCAGTCCTTTCACACAACCAGGCATGAGTTCCATCAATTGAGCTTGAGTATTTGTGTGTTTGTTCATTTGGGCCACTTGGAAAAATGCTCAGGGCTTCCTCCTGGCTCTGTGTTCAGGGAGCAGAAGCTTTTTCATTCATATGATTAAGAAACTCAAACACACCCACTTGGCAGACCCTATGGAAAGGAACAGAATAAGTGTGTCTGCACATTTACACTTGTGCTCGTGTTTCTATGCTTGCATATCAGTGCATGCGTGTGTATCAGTGTGTGCTTATATGTGTGTGTGCTTGTGTGTAGAATGGGAAAATGGTAGCAAATCAGTGGCAAATGGCAAAACAAGGTTCAGGGATTGCTTAGACTCAACAAGAGGGTCAGAACAGAAGTTTCTCAAGCTGCAGAAGAAGCGGACAAGACATGAAGTTGGGACAACCCAGTGGTTCTCACTACTGCTATTAAGGCTCAAAAAGAATCGGAATAATTGCAGGAAATTCTAGGATCATTGGATACTGTGGTAGTTCTTCTATCTAGAAGCGATGCACAATTTTTGATTTCTTATTACCTTGTTTGTGCTGTTTGTTTGACTTCTCAATGAATCACATTTATTTATTTTTTAAAAATAAAAATAAAAGTATTGCTTAAAGAGAACTGGCAGGTTCATTAATCAGAACTATAGCACTTCCAGCTCTTCCAATTTTCCCACCACTGCCAAGGTTCTGGTTGTAAGAGGAGAAACAGCAAGAGAAGAGAGAGGAGAGGAAGAGAGGAGAGGAGAGGAGAGGAAAAGTGAGAAGGGGGAGAGAAGAAGAGAGAGGAGTGATGAGGGAGGAGGAGAGGAGGAAAGGGAGAAGAGGGAAGGAGAGGGGTAAAGAAGGGAGGGGAAGGGAAGAAAAGAGAGGGAAGGATAGAGGGGAGGAGGGAAAGAGAGAAGGAGAGAGGAGAGGAGGGAATAGAGAAGAGGGGAGGGAAGGGAAGGGAAGAAGTGGGAAAGGGATGGGTGGGAAAGGAAAGAGAGGGAAGGAGAGAGTGGAGGAGGGAAAAGAGGGAAGGAGAGAGGAGAGGAGGGAAGAAGAGGGGAGAAAGGAAGAGGAAGGAAGGGAAGGGGTGGGGAAGGGAAGAGGAGTGAAAGGGAAGGGATGGGAAAGGAAAGAGGAGGGGAGGAGATTGGAGGGAATAGAGGGAGAGGAGGGGTGGGGAGAGGTGGAGGTGCAATGACCTGCAGAACTTCATTCCTTAGTCCTCCCCCAGAGCACTGTGTATATTAAATAATTACCCCATACTCTGCCTCCTCAGATAAGTAAAAGTGGTCCCACTGTGCCCTACTTTAGGAAGAACCAAAACTGAGTAGAGAAATGTAAGAGCAATATAATAGTAAGAAAGCACTAGAAAGGTTACCAACAAACCACTGCCCATCCATCCACCCCGCAGAAGGACTCCAGGTAAGGCAACATTTTTTTTATTATAAGAATTTATTCAAGAGACAAAATTGATTAACATAATGAGGTAAACTAACATAACATAATATAGTTGTTGTGTATGTGAATATTTTAGGGGATCATTATGTTACTGACCCTACCCTGATCAGTGATTGTGCCCTACCCTAGGGTGTGACCTGGCATTCTGCCCCCACCCTAGGGTGATACCTGATTCTGCTTCCACCATTGGTGGTATCTGATCCCATCATTGGGTGGTACCTGATTCTGGGGGATAAAAACAAGGGTCTGTGGAAGGCGAGAGGCTTTTGGCTGGAACTGATGCTGAGGCTTTGGGCTTCAGTCTTGTCCTCCGAATAAAGCTGAATTTTCACAAGCCTGGCTGTCTGCTAGCCTTTTACCCGCCACTTCACCTCAGAACTGTTGGCTGGATAGGGTGGCAGACGCGTGCTCCGAGCTGGAGGGGAAAGACCTCATCCTCCATCCCTCCATCAGTCAACCTCTTCAGGGGCTGACTTGCAACACCCGGGCTGCTAGAGTAGGTGGACCCCTCTTTGTCTGGTTTACTATTAGTGATCATATATCTGTTTGGTCCTGGAACCCTCCCTTGTTTTCCCCTCTATTTAAGAGGCAGAGCTAGATAAATCGAGGTATGTGGTTTTGTTTGAAGGAAAGAAAAGCAATAGATTGGGGTACAAAATAAGAGGAAAAAAAAAGAAGTCAAATACGCTAAAAATGGGTGGAGTCCCTCTAGAGGCTTCCAACCTCAGTTTGAGAGAGGATGTGAAAATGGTAATTGAAACACCACAACAATACAGAAAGAAATATCAAATTAAATAACCAGTGAGCACTACAGCAATAAAGACAAGCACCACACAATAATCTCAGTTCTGAAATCAAATTATGCTTGAGTGCAAAAAGAAAAAGATAAGATAAAATAAAATAAAATACTATTGGAGGCATCAACTTCAATCTCTACAACAAAATAAAGACGTCAAAAAAAATCGATCAATCAATAAATAAATATGTGGAAAAAATGATTGTTTTGTGCTTTTTTTTTTTCTTTTCTTTTTCCCCCTGCATAGACACAGTAACTATTAGGGATATTATAGAGGGAATTCCCTTGGCCTAAGAGATATAGGGTTTCTCCACCCCTGAAGTATACTGTCATGGGATTAACTATAGACTCCTTGCATAATCATTTACTCTCCCCTTGTTGCTTTCGTGGTGTATGGAAGACTTCCGCTTTGTCTTGGATGGTAAAATCAGACCTCTGTATCTAGGCAACATTTTAATGAATGTCTCTCTGGTTCACTTAAAGCTGGCTATCAGTTGAATTACTTTGACCAAACAAATCCATTATTTCAAAATGCCAAATTTATCAAAGCAGATAACGTTCCTAACTCCATTAGGGAGTTTGCTATTAAATTCCATTTTTTTTTTTTGAGGCGAGAGCTGGGCTCAGAGACCCCACATGCCAGGAGTTCTCTCGGTCTTGCACTGGTATGTGGTGGGCACTGGGTTGGACAGCTAGCCAAAGACCCCCCGGACTGCCAATTAGCCTGGGGGGGGCCAGATTCCCCCACGTCAGAATGATCTTCATGGCCAGATCTGGTAACCTGGGCCCTGGAGATTGGGATAGGGTAGAGGAAAACTCCTCCCCCATGCATTCACAAACTGCAGAGGCTAGAGCTGGGCTCAGAGACCCACATGCCAGGACAGCTAGCCAAAGGAAAATTCCCTTATCCATAGCAGACCCCCTTCAACAGTGTCTTTTCTTACTGATAACCATTTTCAAAAGCGCGCAGGCATACCCTTTTTAACATCATCCAAGAATACTCTAATTCTTGACTATTTATAGGAAAGGAAATGGAATACCCTATATATGGAGGATAGCACTCAAAATAGATCTCTGAAATCAATGTCTATGTGAATGTTACTTTCTATACAGTTGTCCTCTCTGACTGCCAAGCCTTAACCTTAAACTATTCATCTATACAATGTATATAGCCCCTCTTATACATTGCCCTTCCACACCCAGAGACCCTTCTACTCCCCCATATCCCAACTCGGATTTGTTATCTCCCCGTTATTTAACCCTCTTTCCCTCAGTTCTTAACTCATTAGGCACCAAGACCGACCTCCTTCCCCAACAACCACCATCCAGCTCCTCAATGAAAGACACCCTCTCCATCCCCCATCTCGTGACTCAGCAAGAAACCACAACCAGCACGCCTGCTGACTCAAGCTTGTGACCCCTCTCACCCCCATCAAATAGTGGACTGATGCATGGTACCGGTATCATCTCAAGCAAAACTCCCAGGTCAAGGACATTACAGGACTCTGAAATGCCGCAAATCATATCTTAAACTCTAGACCAAAGTCTGTGATACGAAAAAGTGCCTTGGCTTTCACTCCCCACAAGAATATCTCAGAAGACCTAATTGGGAGGCCTATATTGCCTACGTAAGATTAATACCTTTATAATAATGCATCTTAAGATATGTATTCCTAAACATACAGATAGCCTCCCCCATCACTTTCTTTTTTCAAATACCTTTTTTCTTTTTTTTCTCAATTTACCTTTATTATCTCAGTTTTATCTATTTGCTCTATTATTTATATATCCATATTTTCTTTATCCTCACCAGTTTTGGTGCTGCTTGGTACAAAAACCAAGAAAACATCTTGACTGGGATAAAAGCTCAGAGCACACTACAGATACTGTATGTGTAGCCTGTCATCCTTACCCGGAATAGCACCAGAAGTACAAAGGACACCATACATTTTTGTATAGACACAGTAAATAAGGGGAAATCATGGACTCAGACACAAGATCTTATTTTCTAACGATAAGAACTCACACTTTTTACACAAGGGTGCCTCCCATCCTGGACATATGTCATGTGGATACAACTCAGTCTCCACGAGATTGTACAGTGTTAGTTCATTCTCAAACCCCAGATCCCAGATGTAGAACTAAAACAACTCCCTGCAACAACACCAGGAACTAAGCTACATTGGGAGATTTACTTATGCCAGTGTTAACATGACAACGAGGACAGTGAGGAAATGACAATTTGACCTAAGACTAGGAGGTCCTATCACATCACCTAACACTAAGTGGGAATCAGAAGATGTATCATCCTTTGAACTATGAAAAATAAGAGAACTAACTACAGAAAACTGACTTTGACAACCGTGACTGGGCAGAACTTACCTTGAGACCATTAAGGAAAATCCTACCCTAGGCTATAGCCCAGGTCTCTTACAAAAAACAAGATTTCTTAGTACAGAGGTCCAATTCTGACAACAGAGACTGAGCAGAACCTTTGGAATCATAATTTCCTAGACTTTGGCTTAGGGAACTAGCAAAAACATGGAGCACATGATACAGAAAACTGAACACACCAACAATGTTGGAACAGAATCTCTAGAACTTTAAAGACTCTATCCTAGGCCTTGTCCTAGGACCTGAGCAAATACCAAGATTGCTTGCTACAGGGGCCAGATTTTCTCATCCACAACCGAGAGAAAAGTTTTCTGATACCACAAAAAAAAAAAAAAACTGGAATATGGCAATGAGAAGGTATAGAGCCAGTGGTTGTTCCCATGACAATATGCTTCAAGAGTGGAGATACCCTGAATCTCTTAGGCCATGTAAATTTCCTTCCTTTCACAATACTTACTGTTCCTACACAAAAAAAAAATAAAATAAAATAAAATAAGTGGGGTAACACCAAACCCTGCCACTCCAGCATTCCTTTCTCTGGTTTTGTTTTGTTTTGTTTGTCTGTTTTTGATATTATTTTCCTTCTCTTTTTTCTTCCACTTCTTCCTTTTCTTTTTTTTCTTCACTCTTATGAATATTATTCGGTGATTTTTTCATTTCTTTTCTTTCCTTTTCTTTTTTTTTTTTCAGTAGTTGATACCAAATTTTTCTTCTCTTTTCCTTAACCTTTTTATCTCCAACAGAATAGCATAACTTGAATCATTCAGCCTCATAAATTGAGGGGGAAAAAGAATGATACCAGATACCAGGAGCAGTCATATGAACATGTAGTGTAAATAAAAAATGACCAGACTCAACACCAAACAGAAAAGATACCCAATTTACAACAAGCTGTAAAGTGGAGACCAGTTACACTAGTATTCTAGGGAGGAAAGAAGGGAGATATGGGAGACAGACTGGGATAAGGAGTGGAGGGAGGACAACATTGGTGGTGGGAATGCCCTTAAATAATTCTGTGTAATAAACTTCAGTCACAATAAAAATTTAAAAAATAAAAATAAAAATAGAAATAAGATTTATAGTAAAAAATTCGTTTTTTTTAATTACTTAAAAGAGCAGACCATCTCCACAGCCTACCTTTGAGTACTAAAGAAATGATTTGATGCACCAGCAATTGATAAAAAAGCAAATCTAGGAGGCACGTGAGAGTTAAGAAATCTTGTGTGCATCTTTCTGGGGGTTTTTTGGGAGATGAAGGAAATAGAAGTTGGAGATGTGGGAAATTAAGTGCTTGGGTCACGAGTAGAAGGACGAGACCACACAACTGGAATAAAGTTTAATACTTTAATCCATCTGTCAACAAGATCTTCACACTGGCCAGCAAGAGCCATCCCCTGAAGGACATGAGCCTCACCCAAGGTCACGAGGAAGACTATATAGGGAAAGGATACGGGGAGGTTCCAGCTTTTCAATGATCCTTAAAATGATTGGCTATTGTCTGGGGGTACCTTCCTATTGTTCCCTTGCCCTTCCCTGATAGGCTATCTGGTATGGCCAGGTAGCCTGGAGCAGTGTCTATGCAGGTGTCGGCAACCTGCGGCTCCGGAGCCGCATGCGGCTCTTTTGAAGGCTTGCCGCGGCTCCGGAGCCGATGTCAGAAAAAAAAAATACTGCTTTAATCTCAGCTCCGCTTCTCTCCGCTATATCTATAGCAGTGAGGCGGAGCTGAGGAGCGGAGCCAATGGAGGCAGCCGTACCTGGTGACGTATATAGCATTAAGGTAAGAAACAATATATGCAGTGTTATATTTGTTTTAAATGTTGCAATGGTTTTGCGGCTCCCAGTTTCCTTCGGAAACGGGTCCAAGTGGCTCTTTATGTCTGAAAGGTTGCAGACCCCTGGATAGTCTTGTGAAGACGCAGCATATGGTTTATACCATGTGGTTCTTACAAAATGGTGTCTCTTCTTGCTCAGAACCTGAGAAGAAACCTGCCATACAGCCTTTACAAAATGGCTTCCCTCCTTGTTCAGAATTCAGGTCCCAACATTAGGCAGCCATTCTCACTGAATTTAGTAATTAGATTTACCTAGTTTGTACATCTCCAAACTATCTGTCTTTGATACTAATACTAAAAAAGACATAAATTATTTGAGCTAATGGAAGAAACAAAGACAGAACGCTAAAGAGTGAATCACTCCGAAATGATTCTCCAAAATTATTCTGCCTTCACTTGGGGCCCTATTTTATTTGGCTCTCTTTTACGTTTCAATCCTCTAAACATAGGCATTTGAAGTCCAATTTCTCAGACCCATAAATTGAAGTTGAGAAACAATAAGAAGAATGCCTTTGAAAAATAGATCCAAGAAACTGGGGGGGAAAATTCCTGCGAAAATATTCCAGTGGGGGTGGGGGAATGACAAATGATGGCAGAGGGTGATTTTAACTGATGAAAGCAACTTGAAATAAAAGATTTTTTTTTTGAGCCAGCTATTATATGCAGACAGGATTCAAACAAACACATCTCATTTTTTAAGTGGAACCTCAAAATAAAAAAGTTTCTGCACCTTCAGCATTCTTTTGAAACCAGCCTGGGGCTGATTTTTTAAAGGACTGAAGATAAATTCAAGGACTGGTCTGCATTTCTGTTTTTAGAGTCAAAACATGGGACATCAGATTTCTTCTCCTGGTCTGTCTCGAAACTTCATCTTTCTGTAGTCCCCTTGAGAATCTGGCCAGAGTGTTTTGAGAATGTGTGGTCCATCATCTCTCAAAATAAACTTTGAGATACCAGTCCAAGGAGAGAAATGCATGATCTAAACTCTGTTAACATGGGTCAATGGCAGTCCAGTGACCTTGAGCTTTGTGGATAGAGTAGAACAAACCACAAACCATCAAAGCCACGCAAGAGTTTCAACATGAAATCTATGACCACAGGCCGACAATGCCAAGGTCAAGTTTCACATAAAAGTTTCCCATTATAGTGAGTACTATCTTAGTAATATAACCCCCCACCACGTCTAATGAGCAAGTCTGACAAGGGCAGGTAAAAATAAATCTATTCCTGGGTTAAAAACAAGAGGCCTGGAACTGAATCTCATAAAGGAATAAAATTAGTTGAAACAATCTAGTTAAAGATTCTACTAAGCATGTTGCTTCATTTTCAACCTTGATTGTGGAATATCTCAGAGTCCACCCTGAATATGAAATGATGGAAAACAAATCTCTCAGACCCTGTATATTAAAGAGCTTATGCTTGTGGAAAATAGATAAGGGACCTTTTGGTTGAAACCAAAACACAGAGACTGAATAGACATATTGAGCATTGTACAGGAGGGAGGCCACGGCTGAATGAGATTGAAAAAACAAAACAAAACAAAATAGGAGTCTGAATGGGGACAGCCAGGCATATAATTTTTGTCAAGACAAATTGGCTGATTAGAGCTGTTAGATCTTATGATAACACAAAAGGGGAGCTGGTGAGAAAATTCACTGAGCTCCAATGAAGAATCAAACTGGAAATGAACAAAGATTATAACATCACTTAAAAAAAATGAAGCTGGTAATAATGCTCTGTGTAGCTTCCGTTCCTTTTATCTTTGCAGTTCAGAAAGCTTCCCAGAAACACTGAATCATGAATTTAACCGCCCAAGAAAATAATCCAACCCAGAGCCAAGCTGCTGATTCTTCTAGGACATCTCCCTCACATCGTCTTACAACCCTCCTTGAACTTTCCACTGCACTGATTTTCTCCTGAGTACAATACCATTGCAGCTCCAACAGTCCCAACGAAAATCCAGCATGGGATGGAAACTGGAGATCTTGGTACACTGGTGAAGGGTGCTATGCACTGTGTGACTGCAACTCAATCATGAACAATTTTGTAACCATGGTGCTTAAATAAAGTAAATTATATTTTAGATAATCCAGCATGGTCGTATTTGTCACTTTCTCTTTTTGTGCGCTGAAGCGTAGAACCAAATTTCTTTAGTGGATGGAGCTGTGATGTGGTGGAAGAGGAATGGGAAATGGTAAAGAATGATGGGTGGGTGAAGGGGGGCCAGGAAATAACTCCATACTCCAGAGTTAATGCTTCATGGATGTACAGCAGTGTCTGAAAAGCAAAGAAAAAATAGGTCAGGAACAGAAAGTGTAGCTACTGCAAAATGAGAAGGTCCATTTTTCCATGTTAAGAATGCCTCATGGAGTGTGTTTGTTGATCCTGTCTGCCAGAGAGAGCCAATTTCTGTCCGCCCAATACATTCGGGACCAAGGATATATCCCCCAGTTGATAACTACAAAAGAACAGGTATAGGCTGATGATCAGAGACACTTTATTCCATTCTAACAGAGCTTATATAGGGCAGGAGGAACTGGAATTCATGTGGGAAGGCAGCAGAATATAGTAGAAGCATATCCAAGGGGTAATAAAGCACCAGGAAGAAGATAAGCATAATTGGGGTTTAGGGATGCCTCAGGAGAAGCAGAGTATTGCTGAGTATTATCTCCTTTAATCAGAGCTCTCTGTGAGGGAGAAGGATGGTCTGGAGTCAAGCCTGATTAGTAATCACTAATCAGGGGAAACAGTACCCCCTCGTTGTGCCCCTGTCACTGAAGTGATGTCTCTGAAGCTCTTGCCTCAAGGAGAATCCCTAGAACAGTTGCTCTATGGTTGGTTCAGGAACAACATCACAGGAGGAATACAACAATGGACTACCAATAAACACAATGGCAAGGCAACCATTGGGCAGGAAAGAGCTGCAGGAATAAATCAGAGAATCCATTTAGAATCCTGAGAAAATAGAAGAGACTGACCAAAGAAATAGTGCAGTAAGTCTTGCACTTACATTTAACTCCTACATATATCATATATACATTTAACACTACATATATCCCCTGAGCACTGCCAAAAACGATCCCTGAACACAGGGCCAGAAGAATTCCCTGAGAAAAGCCAGGTGTGGCCTATACTCTCCCTCACCACCATCCCCCAAAAGACCAAAAACTTTCATAACACAAAATAGAGGTGTGAAAAAAGGGATCATAAGAAGACAGCCACCTGCCCATCACAGATGCTTACCAGAAAGCAATCCCACAGTCAGCTCTTAAGACTTTTACCTGTGAAACTATGAAAATGAAGATATCTGTAGCATTAGTTATCATAGTTCCAGAAGACAAAATAGAATTCTTGAGTCTATGGTCCCCACATGTTAGTGAAATTGTAAATTCAAAATTCCATAAAGCCAGAAACAAAAGACCATTTGGAGTTGGTTTTTTTTACAGAGGAGACACTCAGAGGTCAGCATGGAATCCATGGTGCTCTATCATCCAATGGGGTCACCCTCATGTCCTTTTGGCCATACAAAACCAAGCAAACACCAGCTCAAAATCCAAAATTTGACTCATATCTGCACATAATCATCAGCTGAGAGGTCAAGATTTGATTCTCAGCCAAATAGGTAGTCAAATTCTAACCAATTGGTTTGAGAGTATAGATGCATCATGTATCTATACATGTTGAATATTCAAGAAATAAAATTATCTTCGATAAAAATTTATAAACTATCAGCATACTGAACAGTGTTTTTGTTTCAGAGTACATATCATTCCCTTTTTCCCATAAGCAACCCAAACTGCTTGTCTTGATCTCAGTTTCTCCTCTATAAAAAAGGGAAATTGGATCAGATTAGTTGAAAGGCTCAATTTTGAATATGAAGTTCCATGGGTTGCTCTTTCTTGAAAGATAAAATTACTGATATCCTGTGTGCAGTGTTAAGAAATATTATAATGTGTTACAATCTGGGGACTTGAGGGACAAAGTAATTGTACATGGATTCTGTCTTATTTATCTTAATGTTCTTTGGCTGAAATTTCAAAGTTAAGATATCAGCAAGGGGACTTCTGAGAATTATGTTATGGGTGATTGACTTTCCACTGTAACTTTACCTTGTCCTCTTTCTTTGCATCCTTGTTCTCATAATTAAAAATAAAAAAATTTAAAAAAAATTACTGATATCCTGTGTGCAGTGATATTCTGATATTCTTTCTTCAGTTGAGGTATTTGCAGTAGAAAATCATAAATCTATGATTCTGCATCTCCTCTTACCTGATCTGACACATACACACACATGCGTACACACACACACACACACACACACACACACACACACACACACACACACACACACCTTACCCCATAGGGGAGCAATCCAAAGTCGTGAAATTAGACCAGTGCTATCCACAAACCTACTCAGACTTGAGACTGCTGGCAATGTGGAAATGTGGTTTGGTGAAGACATATTAGCACCAAACTCAGGTGCTGCTGGGGTTTGTCCTCTGCTGGGAATACAATCTGTCAGTGCTGATAACTTCTCTTCTCTGGCTCAGATGATCAGCATTGTACCTGAAAAGCCTGTTTGGACAGCATTTAGCACACTCTGACTTGAGTTCAATGCAGAGCACAATCCAAGATTTATATTGTGTCTGTCCCAGTGGTGCGTGCTATGAGCCAGAATGCCTGAGAAAGGCTTATGGAAGATTTCTGGGGACTTATGTCTCAGTTCTGAATGTGTGGCCAAAGAGAAGAGAAGAGTTGTGTTTGCTGTGCATATTGCAAAACACATAGCCCCTGCACTTAAAAAAAAAAATAGCTGTTCTTCTCTTAGTTTTTTTTTGTTGGTGGTGGTGTTTTTTGTTTTATTTTGTTTGTTTTTTATTTGTTTGTTTGTTTGTTTTGATCTACACCACAGATGGTGTAGATCAGAGGTTACTCCTTGATCTGCACTTATAAATCACTCCTGGCAGGCTCAGAGAACCATATGGCATGCAGGGGATCGAACCCACATCTGTCCCGATCGGCTGTGTTGCAAGACAAATGATCTCTACCGCTGTGTTATCACTCCGTCCCCTGTCCATCTGTTTAAAAGCAAATGATGATGTTCATCAGGTTTTTTAATTTTTTTCTGGATGGCTTAAACTTGTTTACAGGCACTTGGTCAGCTACAAGAATGGGCGCAACCTCTGTTGAAACAGATCAGTGCTCTAAGTTCCGCACCAATATCCCCATATCTGACCCTTCAGGGTTGTTGCTGCCTCTCATTTATCTAAAATAGCTCCCCATCCATGGCACATGTTCTTTCCTGAAAATTTTAGTTAGTTCCTTATGAAATAATGTCACATACTAGCTACTTTCTTTTTTTATTATTGATTTCAGGATAGATTTACAATACTATAGAATATCAAAGGCAAGTCCACACAACAGCACCCACCTCCAAAGTTTTATTACCACTGCACTATCAAAAAGACTCCTCTATGACAAGGATCAGAGGGACCAGTCCATGGTAGAAAGCTTGCCACAAAGAGCAGGCAGTGCATTTAGGGCAGAGAAGGTACCACTATGGCAATGAGAGTGGAAAATTATCACTCTGGACAAGAACTGGGGGCTGAAAGGAGATAAAGTGATAGGTATGATGCTCCTTCAATAACAATACTGCAAATCAGTGTCTAAAGAGAAAAAGAGAGGAGAGAGAGAGAGAGAGAGAGAGAGAGAGAGAGAGAGAGAGAGAGAGAGTAGAAAAATGTGTCCCAGAAGCAGGCAGGGGAGAGAGCAGGAGGGAAATAGGGGACATTAGTTAGTGGTCGGAAATGTGCCCTGGTGAAGGGTGTTGGACATTGTATGACTTAAACTCAATCATAAACAACTTTGTAGCTGTGAAAAATACCAATTATATAATGAAAAACCCTGCAATTATGGTGTTTAAATAAAGTAATTTAAAATAAATGAATGTATATTTTTAAAGACCCCACTGCCCATACCTCTAAAGTCCATCCTCTCCTGTCCCTCCAGGAACCACAATGGCTTCCTTGAGGCCAGCAATTAGTTTAGCTACTTTGTCAGTTCATTGGTTCTGATTATGCCTCACATATGAGTGAAACTAGCTGGTCATTGCCTTATACTTCCTTACTTTTTTCACTGAGCATAATCACCTCAACCTATCTATTCTGTTTTAAAGGCATCATGATTTCATCTTTTTTTCGTGGTTGTGTAATTTACCAGTAAAAGTGCAGATCATAGTAGCTTTTTTCTCCAGCAATTTCTCCAATAGTATTTAGGTTGATTCCTTGTTTGGGGATTTTGTGAAAGTGCAGGGGTACAAAGACTGAATTTGTGAAAATGTATAAGAGGAGCATTACTCAATTATACAGAATTCCCAATTTTAATCATTTAATTAATTTTTTCTACCATTTTCCAGAGATTATCATCAATTTACATTTTCAACACACTACCAAAGTCCCTTTCTCACCACAGTCTCATTAGCCCTTGTTTTTTCTTGTATTTTTTATTTAAGCCACTCTTAATCTGATTACATTATGATTAGATTAGCATAAACTACTCTTAATATGAGATTATATGCTTGTGATGCCAAGGTGGTCTTGATGTTCCTTTCCCACTAGAGATTTTGAACTTTTTTTTTTTTCATTTACAGATTTTCTCTTGATTGGCTCTAAAGCAATTGTAAAAGCCTCATTGATCTGAGCAAACTATGGAAATCAAATGATCACGATATATTTCCAGGGTAATTCTTAAATTTCATAAACAACTTCACAATCACCCCTAACAAGACCAAAGAACTCTAGGACAAAATGTACTCAAATCTTTCCAGTTACATTGGACACACACACACACACACACACAGACACACACACACACACACACACACACACACAAAATGTTGGGAAATGCTTGACTCCCTCATTTTACAAAATAAGGAAACTGGTGGTCCATCATTTTTAATTCTCAAAAGCCCTGAAGACACTAATTGCAAAATAGAAGTTTTCCTACAAACTAGAAACATTATCTTCTCAGCAAGATTTTGGTTATCTTCCAACTTTCAGGTTTATTTTTGAAAAGGGGAAAAAGCAACTTATTTTGCCCTGGAACTGGGCAGTGTTTGCACTCTTTTAATGAAACGATAAACTTGAACTTCCAAGAGTTTATTTTAGAGAATGAAAATGATTTTGCCACTCCTATCACCATAGGTTAATGGACCTGGTATTATTAGAAGTCTGAGGGAAACCAAGGAAAGGCAGTTTGTTCAGTCAGGAGAGCGGAAAGAAGAAATGGTTGAATGCAGACAAAAATTCTCTTTCTAACACTCTAACAATTGAGGAAGGATGCCTTGTGAGAACCAGCCTTGCCCTTTTAATGGACCTATATGCTGCTATCAGTCTAAAATCACAGCATGAAAATAAACACACCAGCAGTCTTCCGTCTGGGGACTTCCTTTTGGCACTGCAATTTCTATAATTACTTTAGAATGCTTTTAAGAGTCACTGCTGGGGACAAAGGAAATAAGGAAGTTTGAAAACAGCCACGCAAAAGCATTGAGCAATTCCCTTTGGAAGTGTGGATGGAGGTGAGGGTGGGAACAGAAACTTCAGCGATAGAATCACCAGTAGCTGAATCCCAAGCCAAAGAATAAAAGGGCTCTTCTCCACTTTCCAAAGCGGATGGTTCATGGTGACCTCCTGTTCAATCTCCTTTGCTACTTTCTCTTCTCTCTCTTCTCTCTCTCTCTCTCTCTCCTCTCTCTCTCTCTCTCATCTCTCTCTCCTCTCTCTCTCTCTCTACACACACACACATACCAAACACACAAACGCACACTCTCCTCCTCTGTCACCCCTTTTATTCCCATGACTCTAGTCCTATCAAATGTATAACTACACTCAACTTTCTTCTTCTCCTACATGAGTGTTGTGAGAGAAGCAGCCCTCCCTGAGAAGAATAGACAGTACAGAGGGGAGGGCACATATATTGCATGTTGTCAATCTGGACACAGTCTCAAACAAACCCTCCAGGATTAATCCCTAAACATAGAAGCAGGAGGAATTCTGAGCACTGTTGGGTATGTTCCATAAAAAAAAAAAAAAAAAAAAAAAAAAAAAAAAAAAACACAATCGAGGTGTCCCATATGGTCCCCCGAGCCTGCCAGGAGCGATTTCTGAGTGTCGAGCCAAAAGTAACCCCTGAGCGCTGCCAGGTGTGACCCCAAGAAAGAAAGAAAGAAAGAAAGAAAGAAAGAAAGAAGAAAGAAAAAGAAAGAAAGAAAGAAGGAAGGAAGGAAGGAAGGAAGGAAGGAAGGAAGGAAGGAAGGAAGGAAGGAAGGAAGGAAGGGAAGGAAGGAAGGAAGGAAGGAAGGAAGGAAGGAAGGAAGGAAGGAAGGAAGGAAAGAAAGAAACAAAGAAAGAAAGTGGATCCTAAAGTCTCTATTAGTTTAAGGAAAAAAGCAAGTCACAATTCAGCCTTACTGTCATAAGCAACTGCCAGTGTGTCCTTTCTAAGAAGATACATCTATTGATCTACTTCATTCAGAGAACCAAGAAAGTAGATGAGGAAACAATCACAACTGACTTCTTTTTGAATGACTTTGGCAACTCCTGTCAAAATTCACTCATTCAGCATCTGGATATGGACTAAATAAAATGCCACATGATATGCCATTCCTATCACTATAGGTTACTGGGCCTGAAGAATTGGCTCTGACAAATCTGACACCCTCTCACCCGATGCCCCACCTCACACATTAGCCCAGCCTAAAGCACCCTTCCTAGGAGCAAGACTATCAACACTCGTGAAACCAAAGACAATGGCACTGCTCATAATAGTCAAGTAGTAGCTCACAGCTCACTGACAGGTTAAAGAATTTTCTGGGGCATTCCACAAACTGCCCAATCAAATCCATTTCAAAGGGCCCAATCTAAAGCAATAACAAAGTTCTGTCTTCAAGGTCAGTCTTTTTCAATATATAAATTAGGATCAACCTTTACCATCTAAATTTCTACCTATTTTCTTCCAGAATGGTTTCACCCTTAGAATGACAGTTCCCAGGTAAAGAATGTGACAGGCCACAATATTCCTCCCTGATCAACATTTTTTATCACCTGGGGTGTGCACAGACTTTCAGTTCAGGTACTGAGCTCCAGGTCTATGCACCATGACCCAACATCCTGGCACTAGACACTGTCACCCTAGAGCTATGTCCTTCAATAGGGGTTAAGTCCCATAACTGGCAAGCCCATTTCTCTCTTGGTTGGGTCCTCCCATGAGACAGATTTCTGGAGCACTGTTGAGACAGAGGGAGCACTTGATTTTCATAAATGAACATTCAAATGAACCACAGGTTAAGCAAGTTACCCACGTTATCTCACTCTAAGTGAGCAGGCTGAGGGTTGGTTCAGTCTTCTGTGGCAAAAGCAATGAGGAGAAAAGCCGTAGGCCCACCACACCACACACACACACACACACACACACACACCACACACACACCACCACACACATCACAACGTCCTTAGGCATATCTGCTCAGCCATGAAGCAAAGACTTCTTTGCACTAAAAAGTTCCACCAAGCTTTTTATATCATTATTTCTCATCTGTAAAAAGACTAAAAAGTGAAACAAAACATTATATAAGGAATAGGGGCCTTCTTTAGAAAATGAGAATCCATACTCATGGCTGAGATGTACTCAGATGACTCACAGCTGAATTGACTCATCGAATATAGTCCCTGAGCACTGAGAGTGGACAGAACAGATAGGGCACTCGCCACTCAGAGAATGTCCCAATTAAAGCCACAAAAACCTTAGAAATAAAAAATAAAAATAAAATAAAAAACAAACAAACAAACAAACAAAAAAACCCTGTGCTTTGTTCACCTCTTAGTGGTGAAGAAATTATGTTGGAAGATCAGAGAACTCATGAGAGACATTGACCTTTGCTCTTTATACCTCTATTCAATGCTGCCTTCTTCACCAACTTCTTGAAAAAGAGAAATCATGTCTTCATTTCTTGGGGGCCAGAGCAATAGTACAGCAGGTGGGGTACTTGCCTTTAAAATGTTTGACCTGATTTTGATCTGCAGTGTCCCATAATAGTCCCCCCCAAGTCCTGCCAGGAGAAATTTTCAACTGCAGAGCCATATTGACCTATAAGCATCATTTAGGTATGAGCTAAAAACAAAAAGTGCCAGGTGTGATGGTTACACACAAGTAAGGCATTTTTGCTTATATGAAACTGACCCAGGTTCAATCTCCAGCATCCCATATGAGTCCCCTGAACCTGGCCGAGGAGGTGATTTCCTGAGTGCAGATCCAGGAGTAACCTCTGAGCTCCACTAGATGGGCCCACCCCCCAAAAAAATATTTCTTCGTCTCTACAGATGAAGTCTAATTGGTCCTATAGAGACCACAAGCATGCTTTCTCCTCTTTCACACATATTATTTATATTCATCAATAACATATATTCATCAAACATGATCCCTAAAAAGACAAGCAAGGGAACAACACATTACTAAACTGGAGAGTTGGGGCTGCGAGATAGCACAGCAGTAAGGGCATTTGGCCTTGCAAGCGACCAATCCAGGAACGATGGGTGGTTCAAATCCCAGGCATCCCATTAGGTCCCCTATGCCAGCCAGGAGTGATTTCTGAGTGCAGAGCCAGGAGGTAACTTCCTGAGTGCCACCTGGTGTGACCCAAAAAAAAAAAAAAGAAGAAGAAGAAGAAAAAGGAATTTCATGAGGAAGGACTGGAGAGTTGTTCTACAGAACTGAGCTTACCTGGAGCAGTGGAGATGAGTAGGGAATCAGAAGATCAGGGTGTGGCCCAAACATAAATAAAGAATACCCCCTTTCACCAATGCAACCTTCCCACCACCAATGCCCCTATCTCCCTCCTCCCCTACCCCATGCCTGTCTTTGAGAAAGGCATTCTACTTCTCTCACTCACTACCTTTGTCATGTATGTTGTCAGTATAGTTAAAGTTGGGACATTGATGGAGGGAAACCAATAATTTCCAGTGACAGGTGTGGTATTGGGACAACATCTACAACTGTCATTCATAGGATGCAAATCACTGTACATCAATGTAAATGGGCGAAACATTTTTTTTAATTTTTTTTTTTTTTGGTTTTTGGGCCACACCCGTTTGATGCTCAGGGGTTACTCCTGGCTATGTGCTCAGAAATCGCCCCTGGCTTGGGGGGACCATATGGGACGCCGGGGGATCGAACCGCGGTCCGTTCCTCGGCTAGCGCTTGTAAGGCAGACACCTTACCTCTAGCGCCACCTTCCCGGCCCCTGGCGAAACATTTTTAATAAAAAGGTTTACAGTTTTTCTTTTTAAATTATGGTATCTCCTCACATTTACTACTACATCATTATCTTTGTAGTGCAATGACCCAGAAAAAATGGGTTATTTTTGATGATTACATCTGGAAAGTATATTAAGTCTATTTCCTAATGAATTCGTGAAGTGCAGATTGATTTCTTTTATCCTAAAAACATTTGTGCCTTTCCCACTCAGGAACTGCTGAAAAGCGAGAACAATGTGTGTCCTGTGCTTTCCAGTGTCTGGCTGAAAAACCATCCAATGAGAGACTATATTATTCTGGATACAGAGAGAATATTCTTTTATTTATTTTATTTTACATTTTATTTTTAAATTTTATTATCAAGGCAAGGGTCATTTGGTTAGTTTTCATCTCTTTTTTATAATTTTTTTTTTTTTTTTTTTTTTTTTTTTTTAGTTTTTGGGTCACACCCAGCAGCACTCAGGGATTACTCCTGGCTCTAATGCTCCAGAAAAGCTGCTCCTTGCGATGGCCTCAGGGGGGACCATATGGGTTGCCCAGGATTCAAAACTACCATCCTTCTGCATGCCACAGGCAAACGCTCTACCTCCATGGCTATCTTTCAGCCCTCCTATTATTTATTTATTTACCCATGTTTTAAAAGCATATTTGCAGTTGAGATTCAGTTATAGGAAAGAACACCCTGGAACCAGAGTGGTAGCACAGCAGTAGAGCTCTTTGCCTTGCTCACACAGATTACCCAGGACAGATGTGGGTTCAATCCCCAGCATCCCCGAGGGTCCCCCAAGCCAGGAGCAATTTCTGAACACAGAACCAGGAGTAAGCCCTGAGTGCTGCCGGGGTGTGACCTCCCCAAAACAAACAAACAAAAAAAGCAATACAAAAAAAGAACACTTTCATTCACCAAATGCAATCCTTCCACACCAACCAGTGCCCACATCTCCCTCCTCCCTCACCCCAGGCATTCTATTTCTCATCACTCACATACCATTGTCATGGTAGTTTGTCAATATAGTGATTTCTCTAACTGAACTCACCACTCTTTGTGGTAAGCTTCATATTGTGGTCTTTCATATCATATGGTCTTTCCAGCCCTCATTGCTATTATCTCTGGTCATAATTACAATAATGTTTTTTTATTTCTTAAAACCCATAGATGAGTGAGACTATTCTGTGTTCATCTCTCTCTCTCTGACTTATTTCACTCACCATAATAGCTTCCATGTCCATCTATGTATAGGAAAATTTCCTGACTTCATCTTTCTTGATGGCTGCATAATATTACATTGTGTATATGTACCACAGTTTCTTTAGCCATTTAGTTATTGAAAGGCATCTGGGTTTTTTCTAGATTCTGACTATTATAAAGAGTGCTGCAATGAATATAGGTGTGCAGAAGGCACTTTTGTATTGTGTCTTTTTTTTGTTGTTCCTAGGTAGCTAGATCATATGTGAGCAAAATTTTCAGTTTTTTGAGAAATCTCCATATTGTTTTCCATAAAGACTGGATGAGACGGCATTCACACTAGCAGTGAAAGAAGTTCCTTTCTCCCCACATCCCTGCCAGCATTGATTGTTCTTGGTTTGTTTGGGGGTTTTTTGTTTTTTTGTGGTGTGAGAGAGAATATTCTCACTCCTGTGCACTTGCCCTTTGTCATTCTTGAATCTTCCAATAGACAATATCCCATGCAAAATGCTAACATTCAACATCCACTGTCCTCATTGTCCTAACTCCATTCCTGTCTTAGACCCTTAGCATTAATTTCACCAAATTAAGAGAAAGTTTTCTGGAATGAGAGAAGAATAAAAGTGAACAAGGAAGCATTTTATAAAGAAGATAAATAAAAATCAAGCCAGCACTTCACCATTCTATAGTTTTAAAGGAAGTTTCTCTAGGTCAAGACTACTAAGCCACAAAACTCATGGTTAGAGAGAGAGCTGAGAGATTAAGATACATGCCTTGCACACAGTTAATTGTGAATTGCTCCCTGACACCACATATGGCCCCTTAGGAGCCAATAGGAGTGACCCCTAAGTACAGATCACAGAGTCTTATCCCCTGAGCATAGGGCCAGAAGTAAGCCCTGAACATCACCAGATGTGACCCAAACACAAGGAAAAACATTATAATAACCAATAGATAGAAAAGGTTATCATCATGTGATGACTATTCTAGATAAAATATTCTACCACATGATCAAAATAGACCTGTAGGTTAGATTCTATTGTCTCTGGGAAGACTTTTCCAGGACTGCAGCACACAGCTTCCCCTCTGAAAGTTTTAGGCAACCCTCCTATATCTGCTCCCCTCACAAATTAAATATATAATCCATCATGTGCTCATGATTTATATTAATACATTGTGACCAAGAAAAGCAGAGCCTGGGCCTTCTGGATCTCCTCTGCAGGCCTGAGCAGGTTGAAGGACCATTTCATGCTTACCATGGTACAATGAAATAAAAATGAAAGAAAATACGGGGACTGCAAAATTTCATTTGGAGAGTTGGAAACAGAGAGTTCTTCTTTCAGGAGAAGATTGTGGTCCAAAATGAACCTTCTGTTCCTGTCAACTGTCTTAAAATAACTCCTATTCTCAAAAAAAATTTGTGAGAGTGAGATAGAGTTGGACCACATCTAGCTATGTTCAGGATTTACTTCTAGCTCTGTGCTCAAGAATATCTGGGGGGACTCAGGAAAGTGTGGTTATGAGGATCCAACCCAGATTGACTGTGAGCAAGATAAGTGTCTTACTATCTCTTCAGCCCCATCAAACATTTTCTTGGAACATCACTGACTTCTGGTTCACTGGTACATTCTTTAGGACTAAACACACAGGAAGTGGTTATTTCTCTCTGTTTATAATTTTGGGGCAGGGGGCAGTGGCACAGGTAACACCAGCAGCGACCAAGAGTCACTCCTGGTACTTTCTGTTTTTAATTTGTGTAATTACTTTATTTAATCATTATGGTTTCAAGGTGGTTAATAATCAGTTGTTTTGTGTTTTTTACAAATACAAAGTTGTTCAGGATTGAGTTTCAGTCGTAAAGTATAGACAGACCACCCATCACTAGTGCACATTTCCTGCCACCATTGTCCCCAGTTTCCTGTTTCCCTCCCTTCCTCCCCCTGGGGCAGATGTTTGTTCTCTCTCCCTGTTTCTTTCTCTGTCTCTCTCTCTCTCTTGTTTTTTTTTTATTTTGAAATGAAAGCCAGAAGACTAGAGGAATGAGGGCTGTAATATTTACCTGGATAGCAAGACTATTTTTCCTAGCTATGAAATCAAAATCAAAGCATCTCAGAAAAAATTACTGCCCTTCTGAACTGAGCCAGAGCTCACACTAGAGCCCTCCCTTTCCATTTCCAGGATACACACGTGTACAAGTTTCTTTCTCCACCTCATGGGGAAATGAGAAAGCCTAGCATAGACCCACACAAAGGAAATCTCAACAACTCCTCTGGAACTTCCCTCAAAAAAAATACTCATTTCTGAGTTATAACCTTTGCTGGTTCTCAATCTGAAAATTGCACCCCTTGCTCCATCAATCCTAGTAGAACTGATACCTATCAGAAAAACTGGAGCTATTTGAGTAATGTCTGCCTCTGAGTGCCAGGGGAATGACTGACCACTTTACACGGTGATGAATTGTCACTTTTGTCCTTCAGCCTGACTCTGTGTTAGATGCTTGGTACTGATGCTCAATCTTCAAAATGAAGGGGCTGAGTTGGCCTGCTCTGGCAAATTCTAGGCATACAGGAGTTAAAGAAAAAGACCAAGACCCCTTCCTTGTGGAAGCCTAGATCTACCATTTCCTGAAAGCAACGGACTGAACTGCAATTGCCACCAATAATGAGAGCATGTGAGAGGTGGAGAATGTGTGAGAAGTGGCAGCAATCACAGCACTTTCTAAGTCAGCAAGGGAGGGGAGAGAGAGAGAGAGAGAGAGAGAGAGAGAGAGAGAGAGAGAGAGAGAGAGAGAGAGAGAGAGAGAGAGAGATGAGGGGAGCTCTCATGCCTCTTGCTTATTGTGCACACACAGTGAAATTGCTGCTTTTTCATTTCAGTGGAACGATGACTCTTCAGATTTTATCCAGAGTGCTGGCTTTCCTACATCTGCCATTCTCATTCCTTATGGCCAGATAAAATGAACTGATGATCATAGCAAAAAGAATATCTTTGGAATGCATCTGCCTGGACTGAGAGTCCACAGCTGCCTTTTGAGGGCCAGACCGAATCCAGGGTCAAAGGCAGCTCCCATTCCGAACTGGCAGCGGAAAGAGTCAGTGAGCAATAAGTCTATTATGTGTGAGCTTAACAAGCTGTGAGGCACCGAGCTAATTAGCGGGCCTCATTGTTCAACAAAGCACCAGGCAGCTTCCTTCCTGCGGACTGAACCCATCAGCACTGATCTACAGTTCTTTTTTAATAGTACAGATAAGTCACAGTCTAATTTTGTGGGATATGCAAATATCTAGGCACCCTTTCTGCTCTGAATAATGCCGTAAAGTCTATGAAATGCAATGTGCAGATGTGTGTCAGCTTAAGTGAAAAGTTATTCTAATCTACCTAATTTTAGAACCTAATAACATTCTCATTAGCAAATGAGAATTAAGGAAGAAGGACATTTGGACTTAGTAAAATCCCTGAGTTGTAAAATCTAGTTGAAAAATCATTATCATAGGACCCAAGAGCCAGGACAGAGGTGAGTAGTTTTCCTTGTACACAATCAACTCTGTTCTACTCCCAGAACTACATGTGGTCCCGAGTCCTTCCAAGACCCCTGAGCACCAGTCCATAAACATTGTCAGGTGTGACCCAAAAATAAATAACAAAAAAAAAAAAAAAACAAAAAAAAAACACAGGATCACTGCCAAAATAAGTACTGAAAGCTAAAGCTTTCTGGATCAACTGGAAAAACACTGTGGGACCAAAAAAAAAAAAAAAAAAGGGGCCGGGTAGGTGGCGCTGGAGGTAAGGTGTCTGCCTTGCAAGCGCTAGCCAAGGAAGGACCGCGGTTCGATCCCCCGGCGTCCCATATGGTCCCCCCAAGCCAGGGGCGATTTCTGAGCACATAGCCAGGAGTAACCCCTGAGCGTCAAACGGGTGTGGCCCAAAAACCAAAAAAAAAAAAAAAACACTGTGGGAGGTGCCCTTAATTTGAATCTCAGCACCTCAAGCACGGCTAGGTATGGCCCTTGTGACTTCCATGCATGGTACCCAAGCATCATGGGGCATAAGCACTGAACCTTCAGACCCACATTGCCAGGATTAACCCTGAGACCCTTAAACACCGCTGGGTTGTTCCCATTAAAATGTTTAAAATAGGCACTTGCCAAAAATAGAGAAAAGGTTAGCAGGGTCCACGTGGAAGATGATCTTGCTTTTAACGAAATAGGCAAGAGAAGCAGAACCAGCCAGTGAGATAGTAAATGGAGAAGGTGCCTTTGCATGTGGCCAAGCCAGAGTCAATCCCTGGGTACTCCGTATGATCCCCTGAGCACCAACAAGAGTGATGCCTGAGCACAAAGCTAGGAGTAAGTTTTGAGCACTGCTGGCTGTGACCCAAAAGAAATAATAAGAAAGAAAAGAAAATCTACTCTGAAAATCATTCAAGTTGCTCTACTTGGAAACACTGTTCATGTGTTCTGTGCACAGGGACCTCTCCATTCCCTTGAAGAGAAGGCTGGGGTGACAGGAATATTCCCAGGGTGCCCTCTGGATACCCAACTTCATTTTCAGGAGAGAGGATATCATCTCAGCCAATCCTAGCCCATGAAACCATTTCCTAACAGGCCACTTCATTGGCTCACTAGATTGCAGAAATATTTTAACATCTGCATAAACTGAGCTTCTCTCCAACCATGAACACTTCAACAGTGAATGTAACAGACAATATTTTATGTCTCCCCAATGCCCATTAATCTGTCATGGGCAGACTGACATGCAAGCAGTGAACAATCACATGATAATTAATTTTCTGTAGAAGCTAGATCCCCCCAAAACAAGATAGGGAATAGAAACAAGTTTGAACACTGGGGCATGAGGTGTCCAGAGCTTCCATAGTCCTTGCCCTGATGGTCAGGGAAAATAGTTGGTTATGAGAACAGTATCCTTAGGAATTCATGGCACTCACTGGATTCAATGTCTGCATCAGCCTCTTTAGAGAATGTTTCTCCGTATCTGGACCCTGAGCCAGCTCCTGTACTTCAGGAGAATGGGAAAGAGTAGAGGAGGTAGAAAAGGAAAGGTCTTTTTTTTAGTCAGGGTTTCCGTCACTGATGTGGGAAATCCACATCAGAAAGAAATGCAAGGGTGAAGAGAGGATTGAACCACAAAAAGGAAAAGAAAAAGAAAGAAAGAAAGAAAAGAAAGAAGAAAGAAAGAAAAAAGAAGAAAGAAAGAAGAAGAAGGAAGGAAGGAAGGAAGGAAGGAAGGAAGGAAGGAAGGAAGGAAGGAAGGAAGGAAGGAAGGAAGGAAGGAAGGAAGGAAGAAAGAAAGAAAGAAAGAAAGAAAGAAAGAAGAAGAAGAAGAAGAAGAAGAAGAAGAAGAAGAAGAAGAAGAAGAAGAAGAAGAAGAAGAAGAAGAAGAAGAAGAAGAAGAAGAAAAAGAAGAAGAAGAAAAGAAGAAGAAGGAGGAGGTCACAGGACCAGAGAGATAGAACTTGTCTTACACATGGCCAACCCAGTTTTGATAGCCACCAATACCATATATGGTCCTCTGAGCACAGAGCCAGGAGTAGGCCTTGAGCATAGCCCGGTGTAACCATAAAATAAACAAAAAAATTGTTATGACAGCTGTGGAGGCAGAAGGGACAGCGACAGAGTGAGTAAAGGATGAGGGCATCTACCTTGGGCAAGATGGGTTAAATAGATATGCTGATTAGGGGAATCTAAGGGTCCACAAAGTAGGTGGGTTGTTTCCTAAGTGCTTAAACTATGTATTGGAGAAAGTTTAGGTCAGTCATCAATAGATCAGCAAACATACCTTTCACCAGATACTACTCTACGAAGGTAGTTCATACAAGTTTTCAACACCTTCTTTCTAGCTCTAAATGGGGTACCTCAGCCCCTGCAAGAGAGATCTCTAGATGCTTGGCTGGCCTGATACCTCAAGCTATCTCTCCTGCTGCAAGAAAGACCATATATCTCCCTCTGACCTCATCTTCTTCCTCATGATGTCCTAGGATGCGATGGGAAGATAAAAAAAAAAGGGGGGGAAAGCTTGGCATTCAGACCAATACTGTCCCACAAACACTGTCACAGTTTCCCAGGGAGAAATGAGGTTACCATCAAAATATTACCACATAAAGATAATAAATGACAATAATAAAACAGATATTCTTATTCGCTGTCATTTCCACTTGATATTAGCTTGCGCACTTTAAAAAATCACTACTGGCAATGATTAAAGCTAAACTAATCTGCAAGAAAAAATATTTGCAAAATAAAGTTGTACATTTGTATTTGTTGAAGAGTTTCCCCTGCATAATTGCAAATATCTAGGTGACCAATTTTATATATGACTATACACATCTGTAGCACAGTTATTATCTACAAATACTGAATTTCATCCTAACATACCAAATGAGCTTGTTTTTTCTTAAGATAGTATTAGCAACTGAGAAGTTATAAGGAAAAAAAAGAGGAGCCAGAGCAATAAACAGTACAGTGAGTAGAGTGATTGCATTGCATATTGCCAGCCTAGATTTGATCCCTGGCACTGTCTGTGTTCTCACAAGCACCAGCTCTGGGCTGGTGACCCCTAACCTCAACTCTGAGCACCATCAAAAGTGATCCCTGAGCTCATCTCTGAGCACCACTAGGAGTAATCCCTGAACTCAGCTCTGAGCACCACCAGGAATGATCCCTGAGCTCAGCCAGGAGTAAATTCTGAGCACCACCAGGTATAACCAAAGCAAAAAAGAAAGAAAAGGTAAAATCTTGCAGTTCACTGCTCTGTGAACCAAGTGGAGGAGAGCATGGTAAGCACAAAAATTAAAGGAAGAAGACAAGACCTAATTAGATAAGAAAACAAGATCTCAGTCATCTATGACATAGAGAGAAACAAAACAAGAGAATAAACAACTTCAAACAATGATAAATCGTTGGCCTTGGTTATAGAACTCAGATTACATCGATCAGTTGGGTGATAGGGTCAAAATTGGGAGGAGTAAGGAGTAAAGTAGAGGTGAAATAGAGGCAACACAGAGACTTGGTAGTGGAGGGTCTTGGACAGTTTGGGGGTAGTAGGCTGCAGTCATTTTAACATCATCATAATAAATGCTAACACTATTTTAACCATGTTACCAAATTTTTCTCCAGAAATAACAGTACTGGTCTGACACCTTAGTATACCAACTTGGTCACCTGGAAAAGGGCAGTGAGGAACCAACAAAGGAAAAACTGGGCATGTAAATTTAGTAGACAAGGACTTGGATTTTTGGGATCAGATCCAATATTTGAGCAATGTTATCCATGTGCCCCATTGAAAGATGGAACCAATTAAATGGATTTAATAAGCTGGAGATAAGAGATCAACATACTAAGGAATATTCTTGTTTAAGTAAACTTGAGGACAAAAATACAAAGGAATGGCTGGTCTTTCCTGAACAGACATTCTTTGGGGTATCCCTGTGCTGGTATGTGTTCAAATGAGCCTTTCCTTCAAAGACAGTTTCCCCATAACCTTTCTTCCTAGTTTAGTGCAAGTACACACAGTAAGAGATTTTCTGTTGTGAAAGTAAAGTTTCTGATATCATAAAGGAACAACTTTTAACAGACCAATAATCAATAACCAATAAAGGATATTGGAAAGAGTGAATTTCTTTCTACTGGGGGGGTTTGGATAATCTGGACACTCAAACACAATTCTACAAGATTGACAGAATAGTCTAGGAGATTTCTAAGATATATTTTCTACCACAAATCTACACGAAGAATTCAAATAAATATCTCTTTCAAGTTGCAAAAGTTCTACCATGGATTATTTGTTTAAACTCTACCTCAAATTACTTCAGGATGCCTATCATTTACATTATAATAATACTGGTGTTGTGGTATAATAAAACATCATTAATGGTGTTCTAACAAAAATAATCATTCCCAGCTCCAAGAGAAACCATTTTCTTTAACTGCCCTCTAGACTGTGGAGTTTCTATTCATTTTCTAGTTGGGCTTCTTAAAAGAATCTTCTCTGGTTCTTTCCCCTACATTTGAGATGTTCTTTCTATGTGTCTCTTATCTGATAACATCCCTTTTTCTTTCCTACCCCTTTTCTTTGTCCTTGTCTTTCTATTGAATATCAGGCCAAAGACCCATCTTCTTACTTCTCCAACACTCTAAGCTTACAAGGACAGAAACCATATTTTCATATTCCCTTGAAAGGCTCTCTTGCACATGAGTTCTAAAAGGTGCATCAGATTTTAAAACTCCATCTCTCCACCCTCCTTCCTCAGTGTTTTACCCTTAGAGACATGTCCTATGTCTTCTTACTCTTGGCCAAAATGCAATCTACCTCCAAAGTGTGAACATTTTATTTCCAACCACACATCTGGGGGACGGAGAGATAATACTGTAGTTAAGGCACTTGCTTTAACAATTGCTTTGCATGTGGTTGACCTTGGTTTGATCTCCAGCACTGCATATGGTTCTCTGAGCACCGATGTAGTGACCCCTGGGTACCAATGAAGTGACCCCAGAGCACAGAATCTGGAGTAAGCCTTGAGTACTGCCAGTATAGCCCAAAAACAAATAAAAAGTCTCTATGTCTCTATCTTTCTCTGCCCTGAGTCTTCACAGACAGAATCTTTAATTAAATTAAGTCTAAATTATATTTTATCTTCCTATCTCTCTCTTTTTTTTTTTTTTTTTTTTTTTGGTTTTTTTTTGGGCCACACCCGTTTGACGCTCAGGGGTTACTCCTGGCTATGTGCTCAGAAATCGCCCCTGGCTTGGGTGGACCATATGGGACGCCGGGGGATCGAACCGCGGTCCTTCCTTGGCTAGCGCTTGCAAGGCAGACACCTTACCTCCAGCGCCACCTACCCGGCCCCGATCTTCCTATCTCTCTCTTATAGTCATTTCAGAGATGGAATAATTTTCAACAGATCAATTTTTTATTATATTTTCCCTATCCAGATATTCCCCAGATTACAAAAAAAAACTATGATTTTTACTCCCTTCTCTGAACACAATTGGGCCCTATGTCAAGGCCAGTCACATACACTTCCTGCAAACTCCAGGGATAGGGCCCAGACTTTGACACCTTCATAGCCAAGACATAATCAAGGTCCTGGGAGCAGCCATTTTGTTTCTTAAATTCAAGGTCAGATGACTTAGCCTGATGGAAAAAAACTTCCACATACACAGAATTCTGGGATGGTTCTCAAGCTCTTTAGCCCCTGGTGGACCCCACTTTCTGTCAACCCCCCTTCTCCTTTGCTTGTGGAGGGAAACTGGTGATATGGCCAATGGCATTCTTCTGATTATAAACTTACTCTGGCAAAGGCAAGGAGATCTTGTAACTCTAAGATTCCTGATAAAAATGAATTTGAGTCATTCAAAAGGGAAGTTACCCTGTGGGGTGGCCTCTCAGAGCTGGGGACCTCGCACCTAGCACCATAAAAACTTTAATTCTGCCATATTCAGTGTGCTAGGGAAAGTACCGTAAGCAAGGATGAAATTGTACCTCTGTCTGACACCTGGAAAGTAGCAAGGATCCTAAAAGGAAGACTCAGCTATACCTAGATTCTCAAGCTAAAAAAAAATACGAGATAATAAATGTATATTGTGATAAACAGCTAAATGTGTGGCTCTCTTGACCATATGAATATTAATGTAAAACACTAAGACTTTGGTTTTACTGATTTGCCTAATTCTTTGATTTTTTTTTCCCTAGCTTGACTTTTATGTCTTCATCCTGACTAGTTAACGGTGTTTTGCTGTTTGGGGAGATTTTTTTTTTTTTTTTTTTTTTTTGGTTTTTGGGCCACACCCTGTGACGCTCAGGGGTTACTCCTGGCTATGCGCTCAGAAGTTGCTCCTGGCTTCTTGGGGGACCATATGGGACGCCGGGGGATCGAACCGCGGTCCATCCTAGGCTAGCGCAGGCAAGGCAGGCACCTTACCTCCAGCGCCACCGCCCGGCCCCTTGGGGAGATTTTTGTTACTTATTTTTTGTTTATTTATTTGTTTTTGTTTAAGGCCACACCCATTTGTACTCAGAGGCTACTCCTGGTTCTGCACTTAGGAATCATTCCAGACAGGTTCTGGTGACCAGATGGGATGCCAGGAATTGAACCCTGATTGGCTGTGTGCAAGGCAAGCACCTTTGTTACCCACTGTACTATCTCTCTGGCCCCCATAAATAGCTAAACCTTTGATGTCTATATCATCTGGAAACCACATGTTTAGTGCTAATTACACTCCACCCCCAAGGGCTGCAGACTCCTGAAATCTGCATATGTTTTCAATCCACTGAGCTTCTCTTTGGGGCTAAAGAGATAAAACAGAGCTTAATGTGGTAGCCTTGGATGTAGCCCACCTGGGTTCAATCCCTGGCATGGCATATAATCCCTTGAGCACCACCAGGAATGACCCCTGAGCACTGCCAGGTGTGGCCTGAAACACACGCTCCGTGATACACCCCCTCGGCCCTAGCCAACAACAATCCCTTGCAAACTATTCAGATCTAAAAGAGGCAGCATCTTCTGAGTCAAGTTCAGAATCAAAGAACTCCCCAGTTTCAAGGACGTCAAGTAGGACCTGGAGATGCAGAACTCTCCTCCCGCCTCACAATGGCCCTTTGAAGAAAATTCAAAGGATGCCACCAAGGAAACAGAAGCTTGATCATGTTCTCTGGCAGTAGGATCAAAAGGAGCATGGTGGACAGCGAACATCCCACCCCAGGCTCTTGTTCCAGCCTCTGCCCTCTGATTCTCCTAACTTTAGGTGGAAGTGATGACTAAACTGTATCCTTTTTCTGTGAACTTTGCTTTGTGCACAGTCCCTGTTCGCCCTCTGATTCCAGTTCTGGGGCCAATTCATAGGCCAAGCACCCTCCTGCCTATTGGGAGGAGGAAATGCCACCTCTGAAACCCTCCTCAACACCTGGAGCAGGAGTCAAAGAGCCTCTGATCAGCACAGTCAGCCCAAGGTCAAACAGGACAAGTGACCTTGTCTACGTTTAATTTTATGTGTCAGCTTGACTGAGGCCTGGCAGACACAGACATCTTAGCTAACACTATTCTAGGTGCATCTGTTGGACGTGTTTTGGTTTTTTGGTTTGGTTTTTGTTTTGGGGGTTTATTTTTGTTTGTTTGTTGTTGCTGTTGTTGTTTTGGGGGCCACACCCAGTGGCACTCAGGGGTTACGCTCAGAAATCACTCCTGGCTATAAATGTATGTTTAAGAGAAGAAAGGGGAAAAAGAAGAAAAACATAATAACAATACTAAAAAAGTCAAACTAAAATCCCAAAAAGCATCACAGCAATAAAGACAACAACCAGGGGCCAGAGAGATAGCATAGAGGTAAGTTGTTTGCCTTGCATGCAGAAGGATGGTGGTTCAAATCCCGGCATCCCAGATGGTCCCCCATGTCTGCCAGGAGCAATTTCTGAGCACAGAGCCAGGAGGAACCCCTGAGTGCTGCTGGGTGTGACCCAAAAAAAAAAAAAAAAAAAAGACAACCAAACAATATAAAAAAAAATCGCTCCTGGCTCTAGGAACCATGTGGGATGCCGGGAATTAAACCTGGATCCTTCCTGGGTTGGCGGCATGCAAGGCAAATGCCCTACCGATGTGCTATCTCTCTGGCCCCCAGTTGTTGGGAGTGTTTAGGCTAAAACTAATAATTAATTGGTGAGAGGAGAGCAGCCAGATAATACAAAGAGTAGATTACTTATTTGCTTTTTAAAAAAACTTTATTTATTTATTAACTGATTGATTGGTTCTTGGACACACCCAGAGTGTTCAGGGGTTATTCCTGGCTCTGCACTCAGAAATCACCCCTGGCAGGCTGGGAGACCATATAGGATGCTAGAAATCGAATTGGGTCCCTCCCAGGTCAGCTGCTTGCAAGCCAAATGCCCTACCACTGTGCTATCTCTCCGGCCCAAGTAGGGTACTTTTATTGCATTCTGCAGAGCCAAGTTCAATGGTTAGCATTTGATAGATGCCCCCTGGGCACTAGCAGGACTGATCCCTGAGCATTTAGCCAGGAGTCAAGCCCTGGGTACAGCCAGGTGTGACCTCCAAATACAAAACAAAATAGATAATAAAATGGGAAAATTAAATAAAACCACCCTTGCAACTAGAGTGGTCCTTGTTCAATGAACTGATGATATACAATGAAAAGCTGAATAAGAATGAAGGCCAGAGTGATAGTACAATGGGTAGGGTGTTTGCCTTACACACAGCTGACCTGGGTTTGATCCCTTGTATCCCATAAGGTCCCCCAAACCCACCAGGAGTAACCTCTGAGAGTTGCTGAGTGCAGCCCCCAAAAAAGCTAAGAGCAATTATTCCTAACTGATATATATTCTCCCTTGCCTCCAACTTAAAATTTTTCTTTTTTTCCTCTTTTTTTTTGGGGGGGGGCTACACCCAGCAGTACTCAGGGGTTACTCCTGACTATGAACTCAGAAATCGCTCCTGGCTTGGGGGACCATATGGGATGCCAGTATTCAAACGCAGGTCCATCCTGGGTTGGCTACATGCCAAGGCAAACGCCCTATCACTGTGCTATCTCTCCGACCCCTTCTTTTTTATTCTCTTCACTCAATCCTTGTCCTCTCTCCTCCTACCCCTGTTCTCTCCGCTCTTCCCTCCTCTCCTCTCCTTAATTCCTTCCCCCTCCACTGCCCCCACCATATACACATATGTCATTCTCAACTTAAAACTCCTCAGGAATAGGAAGCACCCCTTGGAACTCTCTGCCTTCTTTATTCAGCCCAGTCATGTGCTTGGCATGCTGCGGGTGTTGCATAAATGTTGTCAACTAAATCCCTAGAGGAAGAACACTCCTGCTGAGAACAGGCTGGGTTCACGTGCACAGTGTTGATCAACAGGTCCATTAGTGTTCCCAGCAAGCTCCAGCATTTCCTGTGGGCACATAATTGGAGTGGCCCTGCTCACATTGAAAAGAAGAAAGGAGCCAAGTCTTGTCTCATGGCCGAGGACTGGTGAGTCAGTTTTCCTGCAGAGAATTCCTCTGTGTTGACCATTCCTTCAATATTTCTAAAATGGCCAGGACAAGAAGGGGAAGGAATTCAAACCACATTACCACTTATCAAGTCAAGTCAGGGTGAAAATTTGCAGACTTAGAGTTTATTCTATTCAGAGCATACATTTTTTTTAAATATTAAGTAGAAAAGTTGGGAGGGGAGAAGAAAAACAAAACATCAGTGACGTATTCTAGAAATCTTTCCTAGAGATCCAGGGCCTAGTCCAGAGGAAGAAGAGTGAACCAGATGCATTAATTACTCTATGCTTATCCTCTGTGATATAAGCATAGAATACTTCTTTCTACATGATCACAGGAATAATATATTTATTAATAATGAGGTTATTTAGTCCTGATCTGGGTCCTTTTACAGCCTCATCTTCAGAATTCAAGGACAAGAAGCCAGAGCCATAGCACAGTTGGTAAGGCATTTGCCTTGCACAGAGCCGACCCGGGTTCAATATCTAGCATCCTAAATGGTCCCACAAGCACTGCCAGGAGTGATTCCTGAGTGCAGAACCAGAAGTAATCCTTGAGCATTGCTGGATATCACTCAAAAGCAAACAAACAGAATTCAAGAAGAAAGCAATTTCATATAAAAAAAAAAAAAGTGAGTTATATTTGACCAGAGTAGCTCAGGTCAATGGTTCAACTCATCCCTGAGAACACTGGAACTGAATCAAACCACAGGCTCTTTTTTCAGGGAGAGCCCAAGCCAACCTTGGAGAAACCCGGGGCATAATGTTCCATGGCCATTTCCCAAAACAACACCCGTGACCTCAGTAAACAATAAGCCACTGGGATTCCAGGCTGGAAAAGAAATGTGGAAACATCCCCATTCCAGTCTATAACCTTGTTGTTGGGAAATCCAGCTAAAACTGTAACAGCCTGAAACTGGCAGCGAGTGTGTTTCCTTTTGGAATCCTGATTAAATCTCTCCAGGAACCGCTGGTTCTGCTGTACGAAGCAGGGAGTTCCAGCTGCTGTCATTCTAGCAACAAACGCCTTTGTCCTTTAGTGGGAGGTCACCCCCGCTGCTTTGGAACATGCTACTACCAGTAGGTGAGAACAAATGTCTCTGGTTTTCAGGTTCTGAAACCATCCTTTAACTTCAACCCATATGCATACTTTCATGTGAGTTGACATAGTCTGTTCTTTATCTATGGGGGGGGCGGGGCTTTCATTACAGATGAGCTAAAATCTGCTAGAGAAGTAGTGATGACAAAACCCACTTCAAAATAAAATGAGTCAGAGAAGTGAAAGGGCTGGTGACTGCTCAATTACTCAAATATCAAAGTTATAGAAAGAACAGAAATATTTAGTGCAAAACTTGACCCGGAGTCTCTAGGATGCCAAGACAAAAAATATGGGGAGGGTGTGGAAAGATAGTACAGTGAATAAGAAACAGCCTTGCATGGAGCTGTCCCAGGTTCCATTCCAGAATTCCAAATGATTCCTCAAGCCAGCTTGGAATGATTCCTGAGTACAGAGCCAGGAGTAATCCCTGAGCACCACCAGGTATGGTTGAAAAAATAATAATAGTAATAATTAAGATATGGAGAATTCATTGAAATCAATATTTCTCCAAAGGAGAAATAGGCCAACAGCCAATCATAAAAAAATGTGCCAGTCCTTTGTGATGAGGAAAAAATAACAAACAAGGGCTGAGCAAATAGTAAAATGGGGAAGGGTGTTTGCCTTGCACAAGACTAATAGAGGTCTGATCTCCAGAATCCCATATGGCCCCCCAAGTACTGCCAGGAATAATTCCTAAGCACAGAACCAGGAGTAGGAAGGAAAGAAAGAAGAGGAAAGAAAGAAGGAAAGAAAGAAAGAAAGAAAGAAAGAAAGAAAGAAAGAAAGGAAGGAAGGAAGGAAGGAAGGAAGGAAGGAAGGAAGGAAGGAAGGAAGGAAGGAAGGAAGGAAGGAAGGAAGGAAGGAAGGAAGGAAGGAGGAAGGAAGAAGAAAAGAAAGAAAGAAAGAAAGAAGAAGAAAGAAAGAAGAAAGAAAGAAAGAAAGAAAGAAAGAAAGAAATAAAAGAGAAAAAAGAAAGAAAGAGAAAGAAGAAAGAAAGAAAGAAAGAGAAGAGAAGAAAGAAAGAAGAAGAAGAAAGAAAGAAAGAAAGAAAGAAAGAAAGAAAGAAAGAAAAGAAGAAAGAAAGAAAGAAAGAAAGAAAGAAAGAAAGAAAGAAAAAAGAAGAAAGAAAGAAAGAAAGGAAGGAAGGAAGGAAGGAAGAAGAAGGAAGGAAGAAGAAAGAAAGAAAGAAAAAAGAAGAAAGAAAGAAAGAAAGAAAAGAAAAAGAAAGAAAGAAAGAAAGAAAGAAAGAAGAAAGAAAGAAAGAAGAAAGAAAAGAAAGAAAAAAAAAGAAAGAAAGAAAGAAAGAAAGAAAGAAAGAAAGAAAGAAAGAAAGAAAGAAAGAAAGAAAGAAAAGAAAGAAAGAAAGAAAGAAAGAAAGAAAGAAAAGAAAGAAAGAAAAGAAAGAAAGAAAGAAAGAGGAAGGAAGTAAGAGGAAGGAAGGAAGGAAGGAAGGAAGGAAGGAAGGAAGGAAGGAAGGAAGGAAGGAAGGAAGGAAGGAAGGAGGAAGGAAGGAAGGAAGGAAGGAAGGAAGGAAGGAAGGAAGGAAGGAGACCAAAATCCATGAGGAATATACCATGGCAGGAGTATTTCGACACAGCTTCACACCTAGTTTGCTGTACTCAGCTCTGCACACCTCTATCCTCATAATTAAGGCTACATATGGCAGTCTCAGCAGGACACTTTCTCGGCACAATGATGCACACCCCAACCTTGGATGAGTCATGGTTCTGTCCCACAAGTCCCTGCCCCAGCACAACCCTCTCCAGCAACAGAGCAGGGGCGGTAGGAGAGGGGGGTAGTTTCTTCTCCAACATGAGAAAATAGATCCCCAAAAGCTATGAACCATATGCTGCTCTCCATCTTCTAGTGCCTGATCCAGGAGAATGCTGAAAAGGAGAACTTGCCCCTCAGACTTTGGGCACAAGAATGAAAAGGAATGCCCTAGGAAGCCAGGAAGTACCCAAAGAGACCATGGGAGATAGAAGTTCCATAAAGTAAGCCCATGATGAATTATTCTTACTTCTAGGTTCATTCCAAAGATGTACACATATGGGGCTGACCCAAATCAGCTATCAAAGATGAGATCTGAATTCATAGAATGATCATTTCCAGATCTCACACTGGTGCCTGATCACTCAGGCCCAAGATAGGCACAGCAAAAGCTTTGAAAAATAGAACTGATACAGAAGCCACAAACTATAGCAGAATCCTTGGAACTTGCAGCCTGAATACAAGTGAGTCACTGCCTGCTCAGATAAAAACTATCAATATTCTATGTGGAAATTAAACCACACAAGAGTCTCACAAAAGGCTAAAATCCAAAACTGGTCTGTACACGAGAAACCAGGAGAGTCCATTGAATAGACATAAGAAAATGAGTAGCCACCAAAGCCAAGATGACACAAAAAAAAACTCTCAAAATATGTGCAAATAGAACATGCAATGCTGAATAAAATAAACCAACAAATACAACAAATACAGTAAAATAAAACAAGGGAAATAAATGAATTTAATTCACTATGTTCAAGAAACTTTATTGTGACACTGACAGAATTGAATGGAATTCAATGTCCATCTATAACTATGGAGTATTATGGAGTACCTTTGTGTGATTCAAAGAAAAAATTTTTTTTTCATGTAAAAAGCGAAAAGACAAATAGTATTCAATTTCAGGACTAAATAATTTATAGTAAAGCTAAAATTAAAGCATGCTGGGTAATAATGCATAGTACCAAACACTTATGCCTATTCCACTGGGCTCAATTTCCAGTGCCACTGAACTTCCTAATATCATTGGGTGTGGTCCTAGTAGTCGCTGGCACCACAGCGTCCAACCAGAACCATTACCCTAAGGCCCAGCTCTGAAATACCCGACTGCTTTGCTGAATTGCCAGCACTGGCCTTAGGCCCCAGAACACCTCTTGGAAGGCTCTAGAAAAAGCTACAATAATGAAAATTGTACATATTATGATCTGGAAATGTGTGCAGAACAATTTAATGAATCCCAGTCCAGAATAAATCCACACAAATAGGTCAACTAACTTGTCTGTTTTTGTATTTTCAAGTAGGTTTTCAACTTCACCATTTCTCAGTTATCCACAGACACATTCCCTCCTCTGAATGGCAGTTCCTTATATAACCTATAACCTGAGAGCGATTAAACGGATCAATTATAGCCATGATAATTTCACAGGACCTCTAACAGGTTAGCCTTTATCAGCAATGTATTTATACTCTTGCTCTCCATATCCAGACCAATCCCTATATTTAGAATTCTATTCATATTCATATCATATCATATAGATATAAAAAATCCCACATATAACTCACAAACATTTCTAGAAGGAACTGATTATGAAACTCAGGAACGGCAATCATTCCATATCTAAATAAGATGATGGGCATAGCTGAGCTCCATCTGGGACCTGACCTTTGTTGTCAGCCAAGCATCCCTACCCAGCCATTTAATTCAGGACTCTTCCATCACAGAAAAAGGCCTAAAATCATATCACCCTAAAAATCTCTGACCTGGAGCCACAGTAGAGCATTTGCCTTGCAAGTGGCTGACCTAGGACGGACCACAGTTTGGACCCCATATGGTCCCCCAAGCCAGGAGCCATGTTGAGCGCATAGCCAGGAGTAAACCCTGAGTATCACCAGATGTGTCCAAAAACAAAAACAAAAAACAAAAATTCTGACACCTTACCAATGAGAAGAGGTAAGAAAAATCTGCTGGACAGTTGAGATAGTCGGTGTGAACTTCCAAGTTCCAGGTTCTTTTGTACTACCTTGGCACTATTGCACCAAACACACAAGCTCATTCATTATATATGCCTTAAATTTTTACTTGTTCCATGTGTGTAAATCTACAAACTACTTACTTTAAGTACACTGATTAAAGTCCAATTCTTCCCTTCAATATATAATTGACTCTTTAATACAACTGAATCAGACTCTTGCTCTCTGCCCCTTCTGGTGATCTCAAAGTGATCTCCCCGGTCAAAAACTTTATTTTTTTGCTTCATCTAGTGCACCCAACTGTTTTCTCCATTTGTCATCTGGAAGCCTGGAATGCTTCATTTGGACATTGGACTTTTCTCACTCAGCAGGACAGCCTTTAGGCCATCTTTGTTGTTGGCAAGTGGCAGGATTTCACTCTGTTCAGCTGAAAGCATTCCATTGTGTAGAAGATCATTAGACAGTCCCATTGTGTGAACAGGCCATTTCACTTTTAGTCCATCTTCTCTGATGGGCACTAAATTGCTTTCAGATCTTCACTCACTATAAATAAAGCTGCAATAAACACAGGGGTGCAAATATTTCTTCAAATTAGGAAACACAGGGCACAACTATTTCTTTTGCATTGGGAGGAGGTAAATACCTGAAAATGGGACAATAAATGAATTGTGTGGAATTTCTATTTTCACTTTTTTGGAGGAATTTCTATGTTGCTTCCCATAAAACCTAGGCTCATTCACATTCCCAACAACTGTGTTCACAATTTCCCTCTCTCTCTCTCTCTCTCTGACACTGTTTTGTCTTTAGGAAACAGCCATTCTTCGAGGTGATGGGGTCTACCATATGTTGTTTTCAGAGTTATTTATTAATTGGTTCAAAGAGGCAAAGAAAGCTGACTGGCAAAAAAACAGTGTAGTTACGATCAGTTATTCCTACATGGCTCCATTTTCTTTCCTTTTGTTTTGTTTTGTTGTTGTTGTTGTTGTTTGGGGGCTCATCAGGGTTACTCTTGGCTTAACACTCAAGAATCACTTCTGACAGGACTAAAAGAACTATTTGAGATGCTGAGGAGCAATCAGGTCAGTTGTGGTATGGACAAAGCAAAACTCCTTACTGCTGTACTACTCCACAAACACCCTTCTTCATTTTTCTTTCTTAATTTTTAAGAAATGTAAGGTATACAGGTAGAATTAAGATATGCAGATAGGGGCCAGAGTGATAGCACAGCGGTGTTTGCCTTGCAAACAGTGGACCCAGGACCTAAGGTGGTTGGTTCGAATCCCGGAGTCCCATATGGTTCGCCGTGCCTGCCAGGAGCTATTTCTGAGCAGACAGCCAGGAGTAACCCCTGAGCACTGCTGGGTGTGGCCCAAAAGAAAAAAAAAGATATGCAGATAGAGTGCTAGAACAATAGAACAGCAGGGGGACAGCATTTGCCTGTACACTACCCACCCAGGTTCAATTCCCAGCATCCCACATGGGCCCCCAAGCCTGCCAGGGGTGGCTTCTGAGTACAGAGTCAGGAGTAAACCCTGAGTGACACCAGGTGTGACCCCAAAACAAAAATCAAGCAAGCAATCAATACATAATAAATAAATAAATAAATAAATAAATAAAAGATGCAGATAGAGGGAAACATAAAGTGTGTCAATGAGGTTACTGGATGGTGCAAGTTTCATATAGAAAACAGGAACATAGAGATGAAGAATTAAAAAATGAAAAAGGGGCCAGAGAGATAAACACAGCAGCATTTGCCTTGGAAGCAGCCGATCCAGGACCTAAGATGGTTGGTTTTATACCGGGGTTCCATTTGATGAGCAGATCCCAGGAGTAACCCTGAGCACTGCAGGTGTGGCCCAAAAAACGAAGAAAGAAAAAAGAAAAGAAAGAAAGAAAGGAAAGAAAGAAAGAAAGAAAGAAGAAAGAAAGAAAGAAAGAAAGAAAGAAAGAAAGAAAGAAAGAGAAAAAGAAGAAAGAAAGAAAGAGAGAAAAGAAAGAAAAGAAAGAAGAAAAAGAAAGAAAGAAAGAAAGAAAAGAAGAAAGAAAGAAAGAAAGAAGAAAGAAAGAAAGAAAGAAAGAAAGAAAGAAAGAAAGAAAGAAAGAAAGAAAGAAAGAAAGAAAGAAAGAAGAAAGAAAGAAAGAAAGAAAGAAAGAAGAAGAAAGAAAGAGAAAGAAAGAAAGAAGAAAGAAAGAGAAGAGAAGAGAGAAGAAAAGAAAGAGAAAGAAAAGGAAAAAGAGAAAGAAAGAAAGAAGAAAGAAAGAAAGAAAGAAAGAAGAAAAGAAAGAAAAGAAAGAAAGAAAGAAAGAGAAAAAAAGAGAGAAGAGAAGAAAGAGAGAAAGAGAAAGAAGAAAGAAAGAAAGAAAGAAAGAAAGAAAGAAAGAAAGAAAGAGAGAAGAAAGAAAAGAAAGAAAGAAAGAAAAGAGAAGAAGAAAGAGAAAGAAAGAAAAAAGAAAGAAAGAAAGAAAGAAAGAAAGAAAGAAAGAAAGAAAGAAAGAAAGAAGAAAGAAAGAAAAGAAAGAAAGAAAGAAAGAAAGAAAAGAAAGAAAAAGAGAAAGAAAGAGGAAAGAAAGAAAGAAAGAAAGAAAGAAGAGAAAGAAGAAAAAAGAAAGAAAGAAAGAAAGAAAGAAAGAAAAGAAAAGAAAGAAAGAAAAGAAAGAAAGAGAAGAAAGAAAGAAAGAAAGAAAGAAAAGAAGAAAGAGAAGAAAGAAAGAAAGAAAGAAAGAAAGAAAGAGAAAGAAAGAAAGAAAAAAGAAAGAAGAAAGAGGGAGGGCCGGCGGTGGCGCTAGAGGTAAGGTGCCTACCTTCCTGCGCTAGCCTAGGACGGACCGTGGTTCGATCCCCCGGCATCCCATATGGTCCCCCAAGCCAGGAGCGACTTCTGAGCGCATGGCCAGGAGTAACCCCTGAGTGTCACTGGGTGTGGCCCAAAAAACAAAAACAAAAAAATGAAGGAAGGAAGGAAGGAAGGAAGGAAGGAAGGAAGGAAGGAAGGAAGGAAGGAAGGAAGGAAGGAAGGAAGGAAGGAAGGAAGGAAGGAAGGAAGGAAGGAAGGAAGGAAGGAAGGAAGGAAGGAAGGAAGGGAGGAAATAGAGGGAGGGAGGGAGGAAGGGAGGGAGGAAGGAAGGAAGGAAGGAAGGAAGGAAGGAAGGAAGGAAGGAAGGAAGGAAGGAAGGAAGGAAGGAAGGAAGGAAGGAAGGAAGGAAGGAAGGATTATTTTCTCTAGATAACATAAACTGCCTTGCATATGGCCAATGTAGGTTTGATCCCCGGCATCTGATATGGTCCTTCAAGCCTGCCAAGAGTAATTTCTGAGCATAGAGTCAGGAGTAAGCCCTAAGTGCTGCCAAGTGTGGCCAAAAATAATTTTTTTAGGGCCCGGAGAGATAGCACAGCGGCGTTTGCCTTGCAAGCAGCCGATGCAGGATTAAAGGTGGTTGGTCCGAATCCCGGTGTCCCATATGGTCCCCCGTGCCTGCCAGGAGCTATTTCTGAGCAGACAGACAGGAGTAACCCCTGAGCAACGCCGGTTGTGGCCCAAAAACTAATAATAATAATAATAATAATAATAATAATAATTTTTTAAGTATAAAGTGGGGCCAGAGCAGTGGCACAGCATTAGGGCGTTTGTCTTGCATATGGCTAACCCAGGACAGACCGTGGTGTGATCCCCTGGGGTCCCATATGGTGCCCAGAGCTAGGAGTGATTTCTGAGCACATAGCCAGGAGTAACCCCGGAGCATCACCGGTTGTGGCCCAAAAATCAGGAATAAAATGTAAAAAGTAAAACAATAATACTGTACTACTAAAAAAATAAGAATAAATGAAAACCTTAAGAAAAAAACTGAAATGGGGGCACAGTGGAATTTCTATATGACAGCAAGTCTTCCCAAAATGCAATGACAAAAGGGTAAAATCGATCAAAGGCATATCAAAAAAATTGCAGAATAGTTATTGATCAAACGTTACTGAACTACAAATTAGTGGTTCAATCTGATCCATCTTGAATGGCTCCACCTTTAAAAGATGCAAGTGTAGAAAGCCTGGGACATCTGTTCTGCTGACAAGAATGTGACCATTGTACAGATAGATGGCAGTAAATGAGTACTATAGCCCGAATGTCTTGCCTATGTAGCCAACAAAGGGAAATAATAGGCATCTAGGCCAAGATGAGTCACAATTTTATAGCACCAATATCCAATATAGCCTCAAAGTGAAAAGCACCCAAATGCCATTAAGTTTTCAACTGACAAAAAAAATTGAAAATCGACAGATCTCAGTTAGGTTTCAGCAATGAAAATGACCAAGCTACCAAGGCATGTGAAAATATGAGTGCACCTGGACAGGAGCGATAGTACAGGGCTTGAGGGATTTCCCCTGTCTGTGGGTTCAATCCCAAGTGCTAAGTGGTTATCAAGCACCTCCAGAAGTCACTACTGAGCACAGAGCCAAAAGTAGTCCTTGAGTAAGTAACTTGGATTGTGACCCCAAGAAAAGAAAAAGGAGGATCAATGGTAGATAATCTCTTGAGCACCACCAGGAGTGACCCAGGCAGGCAGGGGTAAGCACTAAGCAAATACTGCTGAGTATTGCCCCTACTCTACACACCCACATAAAGGACTGAGACTAAAAAAAGTGAAGGGAGGGGAGGGAAGAAAGAGGAAAGGAGAGGAGTGAAGGGGAGAGGAGTAAAGGGAAGAGGAAAGGAGGGGAGAGGACAGCAAAGGATAGAGGGGAAGAAGAGGGGAGAAAGGAAGAAGAGAGGATAGGAGAGGAAGAGGAAAGGGGAGGGGAAGGAGTGAAGGGGAGAGGAGAGGAAGGAAGAGGAGA